>NC_091553.1:27839229-27844229 GCF_042767895.1 Penaeus vannamei
TACATACAATACAAACCTGTGATATCCCGCCCAGCCACGCTGTATAACTGGCAATACAAGGCTCGCAAAGAGACTGATATTTAATAAAACATGACCATCATCCAACGCTGCAAGCACGCTGTGTCGCGAGGGATTATATTTCACGATAAAGGGGAACGGCTGCCTCACTGTGCGATATTTCAAGATACTATATTAATAAAACAAACAGATAAACAGATAGATAGATAGATAGATGGATAAATATATAAATACGAAAATAAATAAATGAACTTATAAATAAGTAATACACAAATAAATAAGTAGTAAATTACTTAAACAAATAAGACTCATCATCGCTACAATCATTATCATAACAATAACAATAATAACGGTAGTGACAGCAAAGAAAAAAAACAACAACGAACATCACACACTTGAACTAAACACACGAACTTTTTTCTTTCTCCAAATCGCCAGTGACAAGCCCCTTGGCAAAACGTAGACCTAAATTGCCATCCACAATACTGCTCGCCCTCTGGCATTTCACCCACACCCTTTTCGCCTCGGAAACCGAATCGCAGACACCATATCTCCGCCCCCACCCCCACCCCCCTCGGCTATCTCCACGTCGATATACTGGGACATTCGCTACACCTCTCGCAACATCAACAAGCCATCAGCTGCAGATAAGGGCATCATAACAGCTGATGATAAGGGCGCCTAAATAGATGAAAGTTGAGGTACAACAGCAGCTGACGGGAGTGGCATCTTCACAGCTGACAATTGAGACAGTTGACAGCAGTGGCACAATAATAGCTATAAGTTGAGGTACCCAACAGCTGATGATAGTGGCACCTGGACAGCTGAAAACAGACACACCCCTAATAGTTGAAAGTAGAGACACCACACAGCAGCAGAAAGGAAAGTTACTAAAACAGCTGAAAAATAAACGGAGAGAGGGCTTACGACAGTTAATTTACATGACGGACTGTGTGCGTGCGTGTCTGTATCATACGTGTGTGTTTGTATGCGTTTCGCGCGCGTGTGTACCATTGAGCAGCGGCCTAAGTGTTGCCGCCACACGACCTCACAAGCCAGCCAGTCTTGGATCCTCTTTAAATTCCCTCCAGTTATGGGCCGGCATCCCCTCCCCCCTGACTCCCCACCCCCTACCGCCCCCAACACGTGTCCCGCCCCAACCACCTAAGCATCAGAGGCTCGGAAGGGAGACGGCGCGACATCCCCAACTCTGCGGGCGGTGTGGGCCTGAAAAAGAATCAAGCAATCCAGCAAAAAAGCCAATAACAAAAACAAAAAGTCGTAACCGCAATAAAAGCAAACTAAAGATAACGTAAAAATCAACAATTAATTCAACCAATAAAAAAGAAAGAAAAGAAAGGACCATACTTAATAAGTAATTCAACCTAAAAAATAAAAAAATAAAATAAAAAAATATATATATATATAAATAAAAAAACGGTTAAGAGATTCCCCGCCCCCTCGAAGAGTACCCCGAAGAAAGGGCGGCCGGAGTCGAGGAGCGTGGAAGGAAGCGACGCCCGAAAGAGTACGTCAGCTTTACCCCCAAAGCCCGGCCGGTCGACAACCGCAGGCCTGACCATCGTGTCTTAGGCGCTCCGTTTACATGTGTTGGGCTCTGAGTGCGGCATACAGAGGGGGGCGGGAGGGGGGAGGGGGGAAGGATGTGGGTTGGGGTTGCGTGGTGGGGGGTTGGATGAAGTAGGATGGGGAGGGATGAGATAGGATGCTGAGAGGGGAATATAAGAGGGGAGGGAGGGAGATAGGGAGGGAGAGGGAGAGAGAGGAAGGGGGAGAGGGGAGGGAGGGAGGGAGGGAGGGAGGGAGGGACGGAGGAAGGGAGAGGGAGAGAGGCAAGGACGGAGGGAGGGAGAGAGAGAGGATAGATAGATGGATGGATGGATAGATAGATAGATGGATAAACAGATGGATAGATGGATGGATGGGTGGGTAGATGGATGGAGAAGAGAAAAAGAAGAGAAGAGAAAAGAGAGAAATATATAAATAATCAGATAAATAAATAAGGCCCGACCCCCCGACCCCGCGAGCGAAAGCCGGTGTTCCAGGGCCGCCGCCGCCGCCGCCCTCCAAATCTGCTCTAATGTCAAATCAGCCATGCCTTTTTCATCCCCGAGAGCAGCCATTTCAGGGAATCCACGACCAGCGGCGAAACTACAATCAACGCATCTCCCATTTTTCAATTCCCAGCTCTCCTGCAGGCAGCCCCTCCCCCCTCGCCCTGGGTCGTGTCTGCGACGACACGAGCCCTCCGGCGACGCCCCCGTGGCTTCATGACCTCATGTTTTTCACAGACCTAATGGCCTCGCCGACTTCATGGCCCCGACGACCATAATCTAACGAAAATCACCCGGGATAAAAGCTCCAGAGAGGGAATCTAGGCGGTGCCGGTCAGATGTGTCGAGTTTATGGACAAGATGCGCGCGCGTGTGTGCGTGTGCGTGTGCGTGGGTGCGTGTGCGTGTGTGTACACGTCCATGGTTGTATGTCACTGTGGTTGTGGTGTACAGTATATGTACATTTGCATGTGTGCGTGCGAATGTTCATGTGCGTATGTAAACGTTCATGGACGAATGCTTTTCCGTCTCCCGTACATTGCCCGCATTCCGCTCCCAGCCCCGCGAGCCCCAGCGCAATCCGGCATTCCTAAGTGACGCGTTTTCCTCCTCGTCAACCTCCTGACGAAGGGCCAGCGATGCGGTGGCCGAGGTTCATCATCGACGTGGTCTCGCATTCCTCCAGCGGAAACGCGGAAACTCCGACTTTCCGTGCATCTGCACTGCGATTATTCCCTTTTCTTCGTTCTTCTACACATCACTACGAGGGTACAAAGAGTGCATCATCGAACGTGAGTCTCAATAAAGCTACAACTTGATAAACCTGAAGGGAAAGATCTGCAACACACTCCCCTATGCACTTCCCTTGCCAAACTTGAAAGGCAGAAAGTAATGGGCTTGCGTTTTTGAACATGGCAATCATGACGTTAACAGCATTAACATTAAAAGGCCGCTGATGAAAATGACGATCAAAATGGACAATGACGATAAAAAGTAAAATCACCAACGCCGATAACGAATAACAGACTAGAACGAATACAGAAAAGCATTTACATATGAGACAAGAGAGAGAGAGAGAGAGAGAGAGAGAGAGAGAGAGAGAGAGAGAGAGAGAGAGAGAGAGAGAGAGAGAGAGAGAGAGAGAGAGAGAGAGAGAGAGAGAGAGAGAGAGAGAGAGAGAGAGAGAGAGAGAGAGAGAGAGAGAGAGAGAGAGAGAGAGAGAGAGAGAGAGAGAGAGAGAGAGAGAGAGGAGAGAGAGAGAGAAGAAAGAGAAAGAGAAGAGGAGAGAAAGGAGGAGAGAAAAAGAGAGAGAAAGCGAAAAGAAAGGAAAAAGAGAGAGAGAAAGAAAGGAAAAAGAGAGAGAAAGGGAAAAGGGGGAGAGAAAGCGAAAAGAAAGGAAAAAGAGAGAAAGGAAAAGAGAAAAGAGACAGAGAGAGAGAAACCCATCTTGGTGACGCTCCAATTTCACACTTCTTAAGCTGCCATTCTTAGGCAGGACTCGCTTAATTTTCCAAAACTTTCGTCATTTCGCCCGTAGCATCACCTTTTATTAGATCGTGACTTACTCTTTTCCCTCAGTTACCCATCAAGAACCCCCCCACCCACCCTCACCCTAACCAAAAATATGTATATTAATAAAGTTATTCCCAATCGGAGTTTTCCATCGATTTTCGAAGTCTGGAATGTTTCGCTTGTTTTATTGAATGATTTATCTTTATCTGATAAACCAGGGAAAAAATGACGATGATGATGGTGATGGTGATGACGACGACGACGACGATGATTCCTAATGGTGATACTACTGCTGCTGCTGCTAATGATGATATCGATGACGAAAACGACGACGGCGAATGATGAGAATGACGAGGAAGGAGGAGGAGGAGGAAGACGAGAAAGTAGATGACGACGATGAGATAATAAAACTCTAAAAGCAAAAATATTAACCAGGCCTACCTTAAAAAAGAAAACTAAATCGGCATTGGCCAGAACAGAACAATGAAACCGCATTCGCAACCAAAGGAAGAAAGAAAGAAAAGAAAATGCAAGAATCTCTCCTTTCCAGATGGCAATTCAGAACCCCAGTTTCTATTTCAGACTCCAAAGGCATTTCAAGGACAATTAACTTATAACCGACGATTTCTGAATTTCTATCTTCTTTCTTACATTCACTATTGGGATAATTTTCTAGGTATGTATAATTTTCAATCGACCGTGCATGGCAGTTAAACAATGGTCATTTCGAAAAAAATATATAATCATAATAATAGTAAATGAAAGAAACGTAAACAAATCACAAAATAACAGCAAAAGAATGAACCAAAACCGTGCAAAAATCACCACCGTCTTTGATCTACACCAAAATAAGGAGGAAAAAAGTAAGAGTAAAAAAGAGTAGAAATAAAAAGTTTCTATCTTAATATTCATGATATTCATAGAGAACAACAGCTTTCGCCTCCACGCTCCTGTCGCCAGAATCCAGCCATGCAGCGGAACGCACTCGCTACGATAACTCCAATTAGAACTCCAAGATCGATAATTCCAACTAGAACTCCATCTCCAACACCATCTCCAACACCATCCCCAACTCCATCTAGATCTTCATCCCCAACTCCACCGAGGATCCATCCCCAACTCCACCTAGACCTCCATCTCGAACATCACCCCTAACTCCACCGAGGACTCCATCTCCAAATTTATCTAGAACTCCATCGAGAACTCCGTCGGTTCTGACAGAAGTATATTCTTTTCGCTATCTATTCGTTTATTCGTTTCTTTCTACGTCTGTTATTTCCGCATATGGAAAGAAAATGTGACGAAAACTTCCCTGTCCTATGCTTCTTCTCTAATCCTATTTTTCTTTCCTTTCCTTTCCCCCTTTCTCTTCCCTTCCATTCACTTCCCATGTCT
>NC_091553.1:27859229-27866729 GCF_042767895.1 Penaeus vannamei
GCACCGGCGCCGCGGCCGTTTGCAAAGGCGTTTTTATGTACACTTTTCTTCCTTTTTTTAAAGTCGAAGCGGCGCCCGAACGTTTGCAGAAGCTTTTTTTTACTTATCTTTTTTTTTTCTTTTTTAAAATTGTATCTTTTTATTCTTTTAAGTCGAGACGGCGACGCAAACCAAACGACAACATCCAGCATAATTCACGGACGCACACTCGTTCGCCCGACCTGAACCGGGGATGGAATCAATAGGTGGATCAAGTTCATATTAAGTTAGCGCCGCTGCCGTCGGGTTATGCCCCCTCCCCTTCCCCTACCCTCTCACTCTGCCCCCCCGCCCTTCCCCCCACCCTCTTACTCTGCCCCCCTTCCCCCCACCCTCTCACTGTCCCACCTTCCCCCACCTTCTCACTCTGCCCCTCCTTCCCCCCACCCTCTCACGCTTGTCCCCCCTCCCTTACTCTCTCAAGCTGTTCCCCCACCCCCACCCCCCCTACGACTCTGCTGACTTGACGGATCCCGGATTCGTCTCCAAACGAGGTCGGTATTATCTTTTCTGTCACGCCCGAGCGACTTTCTGTTATTTCAAACACCATGCTGTTCTCTTCTGTTTCTCGCCGGGGACAATGCCGCTTCCTTAACACTAAACATCTTTTCTTTGCTTTGTTTTCATGAAGTGGGCATTTTTTTCTCGCGAGGAAATAACTACAAGTTTCATTATATGATACACAGATGTATAAACATGAGTACATTAGCATATAAACATTACAAATATCACGCACATACACGCGCGCGCACTCTCTCTCTCTCTCTCTCTCTCTCTCTCTCTCTCTCTCTCTCACACACACACACACACACACACACACACACACACACACACACACACACACACACACAAAAAAAAAAAAAAAAAAAAAAGGGCCTGAACCAAATTACCTCAGTCTTTCTTTCCTCACATTATCATTCCAATATCAGCCGCCTATTATCCCGGCCAATTTCCTCCCTGTTTTCCAATTTTCTCCCCAGCTTTCCACCCTCGCTACCCTCACATATAAAATAAAAACGAAAAGAAAATCAGAAAAAACATACGACAAAATATCCCCTCACTTTCCCCTCCTCGGCCATCACACCGTCGCTCTTCCCCTCATCCCTCTGGAATAATATTTTAATCTACATGTACGTGAACTGCTCTTGATTACCTGGCTGTCTGTCACTCTCCTCCGTGCTTTATGTGCCTCGGGGGAGCGAACGTCCGTCTCCAGAGGCGCGCACACAACACTCTTGCCCTACAGCTGTAAGTCTTCTTCACCTATGGAGTTATTTACGTTTTCTTATCGTTATATTTCTCTGTTTGACCTTCTTTCTGTTTCTCTTCGATTTTTTTTTTTTTTTTTTTGGGGGGGTGAATATATATGTGTGTCTTTTTTACTCTCTCTCCCTCTCTATTTCTTTTCTCTTTCCCTTCCTCTCTCTCTGCTTTTTATCAATCTTCCCATTTGTCCTCTTAGCCTATCTCTCTTCTTTATCCTACCATACTTCCCCCTTTCCTCCCCTGTGTTATTTATCTCTACCCCCGTCGCTTCCTCCTGGATAGGAGTAAAAACAAACTCTTCTAAGCTTCCTTCCCACCTCCCCCCCTTTCTACCATCACTCACATCCCCCCCCTTTCCATTTCATTCAACTTCAATAAATTCCCTTCACTTCCCTTCCCCCTCGTTCACTTCTCTTCTCTCCCTTTTCATAATGCCATCCCTTCTCTTCCCTTCCTTTCCTTTCTTTTCTTTTCCCTTCCATCCCTTCCTTTCCCATCCTTACTCTTCCTTTCCCACCATTCAAAGATTTTTTCCCCTTCTCTTCCAGCCTTTCCCTTCCCTTCCCTCCCTTTCCTACACTTCAAACCCTTTCCTTCTTATCCTTTCTCTTCCCCCCTTTCCCTTCCCTTCCCTAACCCTTCCCTCCCTTTCCCTTTCCCTTCCTACCCCCTCCCGCCGCCATGGTCACATCTACGGGGCAATTTGGAAACCCTCGCTTTTAATCCAATCTTGGCGAGTCAGCAGGCAATTAAAACTGCGCTCCTCAAATGAGCTAAATTGGGGAGAACACACATGCACACATGCAAGGAATTAAGAATGAAGCAAACAGACAGACACACACATACACACACACAGGCTTACCCACAGCCCCATCCCTTTAACCTCGCCCCCAAGCCCGCCCGTAAAGCAACCCCTTTACCCCCGCCCACAGCCCCAACTCCATCTACAACCCCGCTCACAGACGCATCCGAACAACGGATTTCGCAGGTCGTTTCGCCCTAATTGCTTGTCACACGGGATCATCAATTAATCGAGCAAACTTTGCCCAACTCTTGCCAACTCCTTCATTCAATATTAATGAGTGAAGCGGCTGTACGGAAATCGATGTCTTGCTTCAAGCTTGATTTGATTAAGCTTGACGGGCCCACTGTGCACTCCGCGTCATCGTAATCCTCAAATCCCCCTTCGTCGTCTTCATCCTCATCATCATCTTCATTTCTTCTTTCTTTCTCTTTCCCTTTATTTTGATCTTATTTATTTCATTTTCCTCCTCATTCTTGTTCTTGTTCTTCTTCCTCCCTCAGCCATGTCCCCTCACCTCTTAACTCAAGAAAACGTCCGAGGGAGAGAGAGCAATGCAACGCCAGAACGGCTCAAGGTCTCATCGAGGAGGAACGGTGTTAGGTTTCGAAAAGTTTTATTTTCCGCGCCATTCGCTGCGAGAGACACCCCTTTCGGAGCTGAACTCGAGCAAGAGCTGGAAATCTTTCGAAATACGGAAAGCGCGACTCGCAAAGCTAAGGACAGCTTCCGCTACAGTCTTCGAGCATTATCAGTACCCCCATAACTTCTCCTTTATGTTAGTATTATCACTCTTCCCTCTCAATATACATTTTATTTTCTAATCTATGTTATGGAACATGTAAATCCTCATGTTTTAGGGTCATCCACAACAGATTCAGTACAAGAATGCCAATAAACAAATGAATATATGAATAAAAAATCAAATAAATAAACAAAATGATATTCAGATAAACATTTTCTAAAACGGCCAACCCAGCGAACAGAGGCCTATCGCCGGCTTCGGTTAACACGGCAAAATCCTACAAACGCACAACTCTCCTCCTCCTTTTCCGACAGACGAGACATGAAACATCGGCGTGAAATTAAAGTCTGTTGCTGTCGATGAATAATAAAACCTGTTGCAGAGAGCGCTCGGTTGCAGCCCATGAACTATGCAACGAGATCAGAGCGCGCGCGTCAACTCTTCGGGCATTGAGACAAACAGCTGAGGGGATTTTCTCTTTCCCCTTTCTCCCCTTCCCTCTCTCCTCCCTCTCCCTTTCCTTTTCTCTCCCTCCTCCCTCTCCTCCTCATTCCCTCTTACCTTTTCTCTTCCCCTTTCTTTCTTCCCTCACTTTCTTTCCCCCTTCCCGTATGCCCCCTTCGACCTTCCCTCCTTACCCTCTTTTCTTCTCCCCTACCCCCTTCTTTTGCCCTCCTCCTCCTCCCTCTCTCTCCCTTCTTTTGCCTCCCCCCATCCCTCTACTTTCGCCTCCCTCCCCTCCCCTCTCGCGTTTATTGTTGACGCTGTTTAAAGTAGACTTCCAAATACGGTTGGTCGACGTCGGAGCAAGAGAAAGAAAGAAACAAAAAATATAAACGAGATAAAATGAATAAAATTTTAAAAAATCGTTTAAAGAACAATAAATAAAAAAGTTAACAAAGAGATAAACAAAAGTGGCATAGAGGAAAAAATAACGAAAATAAACAAACAGAAAAAAGGGAGAGGCAGAAATCGTGACAGCAATGAAAAAAAAAAAAAAAAAAAAATCACGTAAAAGGCCCAAGAACAAAAGACTCGACAAGAAAGGAAGTGAAAAAAAATACGAAATGAAAAGAAAAGTGGAACATCAGCTGCTTTTTAATGCCAAGATGCCTTTGAGGGGATGCGCGCCCTCTCGCCATCGATTCTGAGTTCTAATTATTCGCTCGCGGATTTCAGCCCCGACTCCTGTCTGTTGTTCTCCGATATGGCTGTCTGTCTGTCTGTCGCCCTCTGATTTGTCGTTTTGTCTGCCTATCTGTCTGTTGGTCTGCTAATCTATTTGTTTGATTGCTGCTCTCTGATTTGCCCGTGTACCCGTCTGTTGCTCTCTGATTTTTCTATTTGTCTGTCTGCTCGTTTGCCTGTCTGTCTGCCTCTGCCTATCTGCCTGTCTGTCTGTCTGTTTGTATTTGTTTTACTTATTCTCCTAATCTTACCCCTCTCCCTTTTCTATCTCCATCGCAATCTATCTGCGAGTTACTTTAAACGATAAAAAATACTCCAAAGAATATGATAAATAAGAACGTTACTTCTACAACAGAGGAGAGAGACAGAGAGGGAGGCGAAGAGGGAAAAAGAGGAAGATGGGGAGGAGGAAGAAGAAAAAAAGAGGG
This sequence comes from Penaeus vannamei, assembly GCF_042767895.1. Lineage (NCBI taxonomy): Eukaryota > Metazoa > Arthropoda > Malacostraca > Decapoda > Penaeidae > Penaeus > Penaeus vannamei. Next base: position 27,863,698 of record NC_091553.1, read on the forward strand.
TAAGGAATAAAATATGAATTAAAAGGAAGAGGGGAAAATGGAAACGAGAAAAAAGAAGCTATGTGAGAAAAGACGAACAAATGAGGAAAGAAGACGAGAGATGAGAGGAAGACGAAAAGCAAAGAGATGGAGAGGGAGAAAGAAGCTCTGCCTGGTTGCACGTGGGTCTTGCATCATACTTCCCATAACCACGACACACGTGTGTGTGTGTGTGTGTGTGTGTGTGTGTGTGTGTGTGTGTGTGTGTGTGTGTGTGTGTGTGTGTGTGTGTGTGTGTGTGTGTGTGTGTGTGTGTGTGTGCGTGCGTGTGTGTGTGCATGTGTGTGTCCATGAGCGTGTGCGTTTGCGTGTGAATGTGATATGTATGTATGCATGTATGTATGTATGTATGTATGTATGCACACACACACACACACACACACACACACACACACACACACACACACACACACACACACACACACACACATATATATATATATATATATATATATATATATATATATATAGAGAGAGAGAGAGAGAGAGAGAGAGAGAGAGAGAGAGAGAGAGAGAGAGAGAGAGAGAGACAGACAGAGAGAGAGAGAGATACAGACACGAAGACTGAAAGGCAGAATGACAGAACGAAAGAACGTGCAAACAATTCCTCACAGAGAAGAGCATAGCCCCCCCCCCAACCCGGCCCGCCGCCCGCTCTCCAACAGCAAACCCGAGGCAACCGACGCGAGCACAGCAGCCTCCCAGCCCCCGAGGTAACAAACTTCCCTTAAAACAGCATAATCCCTTAAGATCACACGGCTTACAGGGTGGCGGGCGTTTATGAGGCGGGCGGAGTCCTACCTACCTACCTACCTACCTACCTGCCCACCGACCTGCCCGCCCTCCCTTCCGCGCCTTCTCTCCTCACTTCCTTTCCCTTCCAAGGTATCGCGCTCTCTCGCCTTTACTTTTTCTTTTGCTTTCGCTATCACAATATCTGTCTCTGTCTCTCTCCTCTCCCCCTCCCTCTCTTTCCCTCCCTTTTTCTCCCTTTCTCTCCCCCCCTCTCTCTCTCTCCCTTTCTCTTTCTCTCTCTCCCTTTCTCTTTCTCTCCTTCCCTTTCTCTATCTCCCTCTCTCTTTCCTTCCCTCCCTTTCTCTCTCTCTCCCTCCCACCCTTTCTCTCTCTCTCCCTCACCTCCCTCTCTTTATCTCTCTGCCTCCCCTCCCTCTCTTTTTCTCTCTCTCCCTCCCTCCCTCCTTTTCTCTCTCTCCCTCCTTCCTTCCCTTTCCCTCTCTCTCCCTCCCTCCTTCCTCCCTTTCCCTCTCTCTCCCTCCCTCCCACCTCCATTTCTCTCTCCCCCACCCCCTTTCTCTCCCCCCTCCCTCTCTCTCACCCCCCTCTCTCTCTACCTCTCCCACTCTCCACACATAGAAACAAACCCAGCCATCGTTATATGCCCATATCTATTTCATATGATTGTCAGAATCCACCATCTACACTGACTACAGCCGGTATGCATAATCAAAACCGGGGGGGGGGGGGGTTGCAGAGGGTGGGGAGGGCGGGAGGAAGAGGGTAGGAGAGGATGAAGCATCAAATGGGCGCAGAGTGGGAGAAAGGAAGGAAGGAAGGAAGGAAGGAACGAACGAAGGAAGGGAGGGAGGAAAGGAGGAAGAGATGAAGGAAAGAAAGAAAGGAAGGAGGAAAGGAGGGAGGGTATGAAAGAAGGAAAGAAGGAAGAAAATACATGGGGGGAAAGGGGTAGCATGGAGTGTATAAAAGAAGGAAACAGAGAGGGAAGAAGAGAAAAGCAAGATCATGGAAAGAACAGAGCCCGGGGAGGAAAGAGAGAAAGGGAGGGGGCAAGAACCACCTGCGTCAGACAGCTGGCAGGGCGTCGCTAACTTATCGAGCATGCAATTACCTCAGTTTGGAATGAAGGGGCGAATGGGGAAGAGATCCGCCGACGAGACGCAATTACGAGCCTCGGATTCCGCACAAACGCGATCCCGAAGAGGCTTAACAAATAAAAGACTTTGCTCTACGCCTGGCCTTTCTAGTCGGCTCATTCCTCTATTTTCTGACAGAATAACATGATGATAAATGTTATTATGATAAATGTGATAATAATGGTAACGATACAGTAGTTATTATCATTAGCAATATCATCAATCATGATTATTGTATTTTTCTTTATCATTATCATTATGATTATTATTGTCATCATTTACATTAACATTATTATTATCATCATCGGCAACATCATCATAATTATTGTTATTATCTTCATCATTATCATTATAATCAACCCAATTATCATCATCATCATTACCATTGCTATCATTACTAATATTACCGTCATCATCATCATCATTAATATTATTATCCCCATCATTGTCTTTATTATCTTTTGGTCATTATCATCAATATCAACAAAAAGAAGAGCAACATAACACCAATAAATAGTGGTAATAACAATAACAATAACAATAATAATAATAATAATAATAATAATAATAATAATAATAATAATAATAATAATAATAATAATAATAATAATAATAATAATAATAACAATAACAATAATAATAAGATGATGACGATGATGATGATGATAATAATAATAATAGTAATAAAAATATTTCATAATGATAAAGGTTCAAGACGAAGAAATTATCACGATAATCACAATCATCACCACCAGTACCCGTAACACATACACCACGATCATTCGAGAAAAACAACAATAAACCCAAGCTTCATTAACCACAGCGACAACACACGCGTTCCCGCACTGCAGGCGAGTCCCAGCGACCACTCCTCCCGGCCAATGCGACAGCGGGAATACACAACACACACATCGGTCGCTTCATGCAAATTAGATCTGTTTGGCAAATGCGTTTCCCAATCCGACACAAAAGTTTGCATAATTCCTCCTGGCGTCAAAGGGAGGTACTTTCCTCCTGATTAGCGGATATTTATACTGGCTGCCTTTTTTTACCATTCATTTTTATCACGTTGTTTGGGTTTCTGGAAGATAGAGGGAGGAC
>NC_091553.1:27871729-27876729 GCF_042767895.1 Penaeus vannamei
AGATGACGACGACTGATAATTAATGATGACGATGATTGACAAAAGCATATGGTTATAGTGATGGTGGTGATGACGCCGAAACGAAAGAGAACGCCAATAACGGAGAGAGAGAAGATGATTACCAGGACGAAGATAAAGATAGAGAGAGAAACATGGAAGGCTAACCAGAGGGGGAGAAGGGAAAGACGAGACGGCAGCAGCCAGAGAGCAAGATGGAGCAGGCCACCCGAGCATCTATTAGCCCATTTGTGCATCTATTAGCCACATTAACCTGCACGTAATGAGGTCTTCCCCTCGCCTTCCTAAATACGCACTATTACCACAAAGGGGATCTCACGGGGCTGGGAAAGAAAGCGCCCCCGGGATACGCTGATAATCTTCGAGCTTTGAACTGCGCAAATCTCCCTTGCCTTAAAAATGTCTCACTGAAGATAAAAGAAACAGGAAATACAAACGAAAGTCGTTAAAACAAATAGTTGAAGAAGGCCGCTCTCTCGTGTCAACCGTTACTAATGACGTCCTTAATTCCACAGTAACTCTCACCAATGTGATTTCCAGCATTAGGGTAAACGCCACCAATGCCATCCTTGGTACCACTGCATTTACAGCTACCATTTCCATTCCGTCCCTGAGTAAGTGCCCATAATAAATTTCAAATGCCATGGAAATCGCCCCAAACATCATCCAAACACCACGGAAACCCCACTTCAGTATCACGCAAATACCATGGTAATCGCACTTAAATATTAAACAAATACTAAGGTAATCGCCCCAAACATCATCCAGATACCACGGTGATTGGCCCCAAAACATAGTCATTACCATCATCATAATGATAATAATAATTAATATCTTTATCATCATTATTATTACTACCATCATTATTACTGATTCTCCTGTGACCATCATCATCATCGTCATCAATATTATTATTATTATTATTATTATTATTATTATCATTATCATTATTATCATCATTATCATTATTATTACCATCGTCATAGTCATTACTATAATCATTATCAATATCACGATTACCATCAATATTCTTATCATTACCATTATCATTATGACTACTATGCCATTATTGTTAACATGCGATTATGATTATGGTTATGGTGGTGATGATAATAATAATAATTGTTTATTAATATTATTCACATTTTCATTAAAACTGTTACTGTCACCATCTTCCTTATTATCATTATCGCTATTGATATCACTGCCATTATCATTATGATGATCACTGTTATCACATCACCATCAACATAACCATAATTATTTAATTAATTATCATTATTACTACCATCATCATCATCTTCGTATCATTATTATGATGTTCGTTATAATCCTATTATCATCATCAATTTCATTATCCTTCTCACTATCATTACCCCGTTTCAGTATACCTTCACTATTATCACATCCCATCATTAAGCCTGCCACTTCCCTTATCAACATCATCGCCATTATCCTTGCCCGGGCGTGTTTTCCGACATCCCAACGGCGCTCTTTACATAAGCGCATAATTAGGAACACAATCGGCGTGCCTGCGTGTTTTTTGGCGTGAACCCTGTTTCGCCATCGCACGCCCCTTTTCCGGCGGATTTCTCCTCGTCTTTGCAAAACATGTTCATATTGCTGAATGTAAACACAGACGTGGAAAGACACGACATACGATATAGACAGACATATTAGATAGATAGGCAGGTAGACAGACAGACCGCAGTTCACAGACACACAGACAAACACAAGACACACGAACAAAAATAAATCAACAAACATATCAGCAAATGTAAACAAAATAACCGAATACGCAAATAAAATCAATACGAATCTCAGAATACTGTTAATCACCTGTTGCCTGCATTGCCCAGCCTTGGATTACGACCTGTCTTGTCTAGGACTTAGCGTGGTGTTGTTGCAAGCTTTGATATTGCAGTGCATACCTGGCTATATAATACTCACTGCCCTCTCCCCCTACGCCCCACACCCCCACTTATCGCTGCCCTGCAATCCCCGTTGTTGATGGCCGCACACCCGTCCATGTTAACGACATTAACGCTACAGTTATTTGAGTTTTGTTTTCTGTTACTCTTCCCATTCAGGTCTTTTTTAATTTATATTTTTGTGTTTGGGTTTTATCCTTTGATTTTTAGATACATTTAAATCTTTTTCTTTTACATTCTGTTATTGTTTGGATTATTTTTCTTTTTGTCCTTTTTTACTTTATTGTTTATAAACTGATTGTGTTTCCTTAAGAGAGTCAGCCAATGCACCGCCAAGACCGGGTTTGCTTCCATAGATTTCCCACTCCCCCAAAAGAGAGAGAGAGAGAGTCAGGAAGGGAAAAAAGGTGAAAGTGAGAGAGACGGAGCGAAAAAAAGGAGAGGAAAAATGAGAAACCCACCATTACCTCGACCATACAGCGCATCGCCGACCTGCATCAACGCTCTCTTCACACCCATACACTCTCGCTCTCCTTCGCGAGCGGCACTAAGCCCACCACTCCTCTTCCTTTACGCAGCGGATGGACGCACGGACACACACACACACACAGACACACACACACACATTCTTCCCGAGCTTTTTTTCCTTTAATTAGTTACCTTAGTAAGGGTCATCAAGCTCATTCGCTAAAATGGTTTCAAGAATACTCACAGGGGTAAAATTGCCCCCCACCCAAAGAATGTAAATAACTGAATGAATTAATAAGCAAATAAATAAATAATCAATTAAATGGAATAAAGTAAATAAGAAACAATCACTATAGACTAAAGATCAAACCCATAAAATCCTGTAGTCTGCGTCTGCAATTCGATATTCAACCTCTTATCCTGTCTGCAATTGCAAATGAGGATCCGTCTGTTTTTTCATACCGTCTACAATTGCTGTCGAGGATTCATAACGGCCATTCCACAAGTGCAAAGGAATGTTCACTTGATTTTCATCTCCCGTCCGCACGCGCCTTAGAGGATTCATTCCGTCTGTCCCTTCCTTATTTGCAACGGGGCATTCATCCTGATTGTTCTGTCAGCACTGCAATCGAGGATTCATCCCGCGTTGACGCAGACATACGTTTCCGCCCTCGATTTTCGCAGCCATTGCCCCTCCTCCTCCTCTGCCACAAGCCTCCCTCCCGCGCCGCACTTCATAAACATGTTTTCATATTGATCTTCGTTTCTGCTCTCTGTCCTCCAGACATTTCTCTACATGTCTGGTCCTTCTTCACTCTCTTTATTCCCTTCTCTCTCTCTCTCTCTCTCTCTCTCTCTCTCTCTCTCTCTCTCTCTCTCTCTCTCCCTCTCTCTCTCTCTCTCTCTCTCTCTCTCTCTCTAACGCAGTCATGCACTCTGCCACACTTGAATTATTTTTTCCTTCCTCCCTTCCCTTTCCTAATTCTTTCCGACTCAATTTCCGCTTCCTCATGTCCACTCAGCATCTTTTCCCACGTTTCCTATCCGCGCAAAGGTATAGCTTATCACTGCGCAGATCTGATGCAGGCATGAATCTTCCCCGTCCGGTTTGCAATTAACACTGTTTGCATGCAGAGTGAGGCCCTCGTCCCATACCCACGCTGCTAAATATCCCCTTCAAGTCCTGCCTCACCAGCTACCCCCTCATTTCCACCCCTACAAGTATTCCTCGCTCTTCATATCCCGCTACCCCCTCTTTCCATTACCATTCCCCAAACTAACCCTCTTCCCCTCCTTCCCTACCCAAATAACTGCCTCCCAATCCACGCCATACATTCATTACTTCCTCTCCCTCTCCCCCTTCCTCTCTCTGTCTCTCTCACTTCCCTTCCCCTCCCCCTCTCCCTTTCTCTGCCCCTCCCCCTCTCCCTTTCTATCTACCTCTCCATCTCCCCTCCTCCCTCTCTCTGCCACTCCGAACGCAATACCGGTGAAAGCCGACCTCCCGAAGACGCTGACGCAGACAAACAGCGGCCCTATTTGTCTGTCAGCATTATGCTGCCCTCGTTCAAAGACGGAATTTGACAGGGCTGCCCTCGCTCCGCTTGCCTTCAACGGTAATCGATACGTTTTCATGGGACTTCGCCTTCTTTTTCTTGTTTTTTTTTTTAATGAAAATACTGCAATATGTTTTCGTGGGGCTTTGCTTTTTCTTCTTTGTGTGTGTTTTTTTTTAATGGAAATACTTCTGTAATGCTTACATCATTATTAAATTTGATTTTGCAAGCATCATAATAAATTCAATAACGATTCCGATCATTATAACTACTTTATCTAGAAATGCAGAAATAATATAAACATAATATCTATTGATAATGACAATAACCAATAAACAAAGCATAATAACCCTCACTACTGTCTATACAACTGCAGCACAATTTGTAATTTTTTCCATAATATCGTCATTATCCCCATTCAGAAGAAACAAACGATTTTTTTAATAATTAAAAAGAGAGAGAAAAAAAAAACTATATGAGGATTCAGAGCAGCGGAAATCTGCCGATAAAAAGATATGGAATCTTCATGTCTCGCAGTGCAGCCGATTTCCTAACATGATAACAATCACCCTCCGTGTGTCTTGTGTGATTATAATATAGTCCTCAGACGACAACAAAGCAATTACTGTTGGGAGAACGAGAGGAATATAAAGAACAAAAAAAGAATGAAAAAAAGAAAAAAAAATATATGGGGAGGGAAAGGGAGAGAGGGAGGGAGGGAGGGAGAGAAGGAAGGAGGGAGGAGGGAGTGGGAGGGAGAGGAGGAGGAAGGGAGGAAGGAGAGGAGGAGGGGGGAGGAAGAGAAAGAAGGAGAGGGGGAGGGAGGGGGATGGAGAGAGAGAGAGCCAAGACGGGGCGAATCACACAGAGACTCGAGGAGCCCAAGACCATGAGGTGGCGCTGGGTGACACCCAAAGGACAGGAGCGTTTGCTGGTCCTGGGATAGTCAATTAGGCAGCGAATCTTTGCCTCGTGAGCCTGTAGCTGGGCCGCGGACGCACGATTCGCGCAGACACATTGATAGAGA
>NC_091553.1:27881729-27886729 GCF_042767895.1 Penaeus vannamei
GAGGGGAAGAGGGAAGGCAGAAGGGGAGAAGAGGGGAAGGCAGAGAGGAGGGGAAGAGGGGAAGGCAGAAGGGGAGAGAGAGGAGAAGGCAGAGGAGGAGGAAGAGGGAAGGCAGAAGGGGGGAAGAGGGAAGGCAGAAGGGGGGAAGAGGGAAGGCAGAAGGGGGGAAGAGGGAAGGCAGAAGGGGGGAAGAGGGAAAGGCAGAAGGGGGGAAGAGGGAAGGCAGAAGGGGAGGGAAGAGGGAAGGCAGAAGGGGAGGAAGAGGGAAGGCAGAGAGGGGGGAAGAGGGAAGGCAGAAGGGGGGAAGAGAGGGAAGGCAGAAGGGGAGAAGAGGGAAGGCAGAGGAGGGGAAGAGGGAAGGCAGAAGGGGAGAAGAGGGAAGGCAGAGGAGGGAGGAAGAGGGAAGGCAGAAGGGGGAGAGAGAAGAGGGAGAGGCAGAGGGAGGGGAAGAGGGAAGGCAGAAGGGGGGAAGAGGGAAGGCAGAAGGGGGGGAGAGGGAAGGCAGAAGGGGGGAAGAGGGAAGGCAGAAGGGAGGGAGAAGAGGGAAGGCAGAGGAGGGGAAGAAGGGAGAGAGGCAGAAGGGGAGAAGAGGGAAGGCAGAAGGGGGGAAGAGGGAAGGCAGAAGGGGGAGAAGAGGGAAGGCAGAAGGGGGGAAGAGGGAAGGCAGAGCAGGGAGGGGAAGAGGGAAGGCAGAAGGGGGGAAGAGGGAAGGCAGAGGAAAGGGGGGAAGAGGGAAGGCAGAAGGGGGGAAGAGGGAAGGCAGAGAGGGGGGAAGAGGGAAGGCAGAAGGGGGGAAGAAGGGAAGGCAGAAGGGGGGAAGAGGGAAGCGCAGAAGGGGGGAAGAGGGAAGGCAGAGAGAGGAGGCTGGAAGAGGGGGGTAAGGCAGAAGGGGGGAAGAGGGAAGGCAGAAGGGGGGAAGAGGGAAGGCAGAAGGGGGGAAGAGGAAGAAGGCAGAAGGGGGGACAGAGGGAAGGCAGAAGGGGGGAAGAGGGAGAGGCAGAAGGAGGGAAGAGGGAAGGCAGAAGGGGGGAAGAGGGAAGGCAGAAGGGGGTGGAAGAGGGAAGGCAGAAGGGGGGAAGAGGGAAGGCAGAAGGGGGGAAGAGGGAAGGCAGAAGGGGGGAAGAGGGAAGGCAGAAGGGGGAGGAAGAGGGAAGGCAGAAGGGGGGAAGAGGGAAGGCAGAAGGGGGGAAGAGGGAAGGCAGAAGGGGGGAAGAGGGAAGGCAGAAGGGGGGAAGAGGAGAAGGCAGAAGGGGGGAAGAGGGAAGGGCAGAAGGGGGGAAGAGGGAGAGAAGGCAGAAGGGGGAGAAGAGGGAAGGCAGAGAAGGGGGAAGAAGAGGGAAGGCAGAAGGGGGGAAGAGGGAAGGCAGAGGGGAGAGGGGAAAGAGAGGGAAGGCAGAAGGGGGGAAGAGGGAAGGCAGAAGGGGGGAAGAGGGAAGGCAGAAGGGGGGAAGAAGGGAAGGCAGAGAGGGGGGAAGAGGGACAGGCAGAAGGGGGGAAGAGGGAGGGAGAGACAGGCAGAAGGAGGGAAGAGGGACACACACACACACACACACACACACACACACACACACATACACACCCACATACAGGCAGAGAGGGGGGAAGAGGGAAGGCAGAAGGGGGGAAGAGGGAAGAGCAGAAGGGGGGAAGAGGGAAGGCAGAAGGGGGGAAGAGGGAAGGCAGAAGGGGGGAAGAGGGAAGGCAGAAGGGGGGGAAGAGGGAAGGCAGGAAGGGGGGAAGAGGGAAGGCAGAAGGAGGGGAAGAGGGAAGGCAGAAGGGGGGAAGAGGGAAGGCAGAAGGGGGGGAAGAGGGAAGGCAGAAGGGGGGAAGAGGGAAGGCAGAAGGGGGGAAGAGGGAAGGCAGAAGGGGGGAAGAGGCAAGGCAGAAGGGGGGAAGAGGGAAGGCAGAAGGGGAAAGGGGGAATAACAAGATAACCTGAGTCTTCCATCCCGCGCGAAAGGACGCGGCTGCCCTGTAATGCCTCGCCCGAAATCTAATCGGAGCGTGTCCAGAAGTCAATTTAAGTTGTGAGGATAGAGAGCGGGTAACACACACACACACACACACACACACACACACACACACACACACACACACACACACACACACACACACACACACACACACACACACACACACAGAGAGAGAGAGAGAGAGAGATAAAAAGAAAAAAGAGACAAACAGTGAAGAGCAAGAAAAAGAATAAAACGAAAGATAACGGAAACGAAGAAGACAAAGAAAAGGAGGAAGAAGAGAAAGAAAAGAGAAAACAAGGGAGAGGAAGCAAAGAAAGCAAGCACGAAAGGAGAAAACTTGGGAGCCCGGATGCGGAATGGCTTTCTCACCCGGCGCAACTTGGGGAGGAACTTTGAAACGACGCCCAAACTGATTTACGGAGTCAATGACACAGGGAGGCGCCCGTCTTTATAAGGCCCTTGGTGTCGTCATGAGCTCCTTTACGTCATAAGCGCCAGACTGGTAACGTCATCATGAATTCCTTAACGTCGTCATTCGTGATTTATAGTCCTCTTACCGTTATCATTAACTTCATTATATCATCTAATATTTTCGAAGGTTATCATCCATATCTTTCTGCCATTTTGATATTTGACGCCATCAGGAATTCCTTTCCGCCATCATCGAATGTGACATCTGACTTAGGATTTGAATTGCTAAATCAATTTCCGCCGAGTGCCCAAGGGGAATGGATAGGCAATGGCTACGGAGCTAGTTGACTCCTAGTTGCACTCCTTTTAGTGGGTCGTGTGGTACGGTTGGTTTAGCACCGGTCCTGCAGTTTCATGCTTGCAGTGGCCAGGTTGGTTCGAGTCCTGGTCAGGGTGGGTTGTTATTTGTTGTCACATATAATTCTTAACGTTACCATTAATTTTGTTTGTCACCATCATGATACATAACTTTTTAACGCAACGTCAAAATAATGGCATCATTACGCTATCATCAACTTCTTCACGCCCTCGCCATGAACTCCAATTATGACATCAACACGAAATCCCGTGACGTCACTCTGCGCTCCGTGAAATCATGATCGCCATCACCGTCATCATCATGAGTTGCTCTCCGTCCCTGAGGATCTTATGTGATGTCACTATCAGGACCTTGACGTGATTGTTTTTTCTTAGTCGTTTCCTTTACTACCATCACTGCCATGACCCCCCATGCCGCGGCATAATCTCTCGCACGTCAATAACCCATTCTTTAACGCTTCCATGAGCTCGCTTACGCCATCATGAAACTCGTTCACAGCCTTATGATATCTTTGCGTAATCAAGAGCCTACTGTACTTGAAGTTAAAAAGAAAAACAACTACAACAACCATAATAAACGAATGAAAAAATACATGAATGAATCATAAACTAAAAAAATATATTGAAACAACCAAAGAAAAAAATGGAAATACTCAACACCCACAGTACTTTCTATCAAAAAATAAAATAAAATAAAAGCAATAGTAACAACAACAAATGAAAGAACAAATACACAAATAAATCCTCAAAATAATAAACAACCAATAAAATAATAATAATAATAATAACAATAATAATAATAATAATAATAATAACAAAAATAATGAGATAAATAAATAGATAAAGACAAGAAAAATGAAAAAATAAAATGCAACCTCTCCACACCAAATCCCTTTACAGCGAAAGTGCTCTCGGACCTTTGACTCGCGCGACCTTTCTCTCCGCACGCAACAGCAGGAAAGAACGCGAGTCTTAGAATTAAAATGAAGGAGAACGTAAAAAAAAGATGAAAAAGTAGGAAGTTGAACTGATGAAAAATGAAAAAAGGGAGGAAGTTACATTGATGAAAAGGGAAAAAACGGAAGTTCAATTAAAAACTAAAAAAGGTAACTTGATTAAAAAAAGAGGACGTTACATTGAAAAATATGAAAAAGTCAATTTGATGAAAAAAGAGGAAGTTAATTTGATGAAATAAATAGAAGTTAAATCAATGAAAAAAAGTTAAATTGATGAAGAAAAAAATAAAAAAGGAAGTTAAATTGATGAAATACGGGAAAACAGGAAATTAAAGTGCTGAAAAAAGTTAAAAGTAAAAGAGGAAGATAAAGTAATGAAAAAGGGAAAGAGGAAGATAAATCAGCCTAAATAAAAAGAAAAAAAAAGAAAAGAAAACTATAACACAGTTTTGAAAAAGTGGGGAAAGTCACATATACATAATTATGATAACCGCCCGTGATTATCCTTCAGGGGCGAAACAGCACGAAGAATTTTGACAAGATTCACCAACGGGGATCCTATAGCGACATATCTCCAACTTTTTTCCACGGGTGATACTTGGTACAATCCAAGGTGGTAATGGGCGCAATGTGACATGCTCCCTTTTTTTTTAAGGTGATAACTAGTGCAATTCGATATACTCCTAATTATTTTAGGTGATAACTGATGTAATGTGACACTTTTTAAAAGGTGATAATTGTGCAATGCGATATACCCCCAGTTATTTTTTAAGCTGATAACTGGTTCATATTTATTAAAAGCTGATAATGGTGTAATGCGACATACTCCCAATTTTTAAAGGGTGATAATTGGTATAAAGCGACATGCTTCCGACCTTCTGTACTGAGATGCTTGGCGGAATGCATCATTTCCGAATAACAAACACACACTGTAACATCCTCACCAATCCGTTGAACATAAAATAATTATCATTATCACTAATGTCATCATGCCATCAATCATTACCAAACTGTTAAGCGCATCTTTACCGAGATAAATAACAATAACAATATCAATAATGATGATAATAAAGATGATGATGGCGATGATAATAATAATAAAACAAAAATGTATATAATATAACAATAATAATAATAATAATAATAAATTAATAATAATAAACACTTACAATAATAACAATAGCAATAACAAATGCAATAATAATAATAATATTCATAACAAATAATGCAACTCACGACGACAGAAATAAATAAATCCAAGGACAGTGCAGTATCAAAA
>NC_091553.1:27894229-27896729 GCF_042767895.1 Penaeus vannamei
CCGGAAGACCAAGACAGAGCAATAAACGATAAAGGAAACGTGAGGATAGCAAATAAAAGCCCCCCACGGGCGAGTGAAACACACATGCAAAGAAAAGATTCCGCCGAAGAAGAAAAGAAATACTGACAACAATAAAGTTTTCTTCTCCTCTTTCATTTTGGTTCTCATTTTGATTCTTTTCTATTTTTTACACATCTATACTCAAAGAATTGTCTGGCGAATGAGGAGGAGGAATTAAAGCGAAGAATAGAATGGAGGAAGGCGAGAAGGAATGCGATGGAAGATGGGGGTAAAAGAGGGAGGGAGTACAAGAAACAAGAAATGAGGAGAGGGAATGAGGAAAAACAAAGAAGCGAGAGGAAGGAAGGAAGCGAGAAGAGATGAAAATAAAGAAAGGGAGGGAGACATACAAAAAGAAGGAATAGGAAGAGCAATAGAAAAAGGGGGAAGAAAAAAAAGGAAAAGAATCAGAGCACGCCAGGATAATTGATCGATTCAGCAACCAACTTTTTAAAGAGCCAGTTCAGGTCAGCCCCCCCCCCCAGCAGCAGGCTTTGTCACGCGGTGCTGAGTCGTCGAGGCTTGAACAGACATTCGTTAGAGAAACCACAGCGGCCCCGCGAAGCGCCAAAAGGAGCTCGAAATGGCGCAAAAGGCAAAGCCAACGAGGCGATCGATCAATGTATTCACCACAGGCCGTAAATACCTTCAGAAAATTCAAAAGAATATTTTTGCTTGAACCTGAGTTGCGCCGCAGACTTTGGTAATGATGCAAACAGTTAAAACCGTAAAAAGGAATTTGAAAAGGGGTTATTTGATTTGGAAATAGAGGCGCGGGAGAACAAACGATGACTCCCATGTGTATGGGACAATTCATGAAGATAATCTCTTGATAACTACTAGACAGGCACGGAAGAGAGGGAGGAGACAATGGAGAAAATGAGGGAGGGAGGATGGAAGGGAAAGAAAGATGGAAGGAGGGGAGGAACGGACGGATAAGCGGGGGAAGGAGGAAGAGGAGGGAAAGAAGGACAGAGGGAGAGGGAGAAGAAGAGGGAGAGCGAGAGAGAGAGAGAAAGAGATCAGAGGCCAGATCTGGGAGGCAATTTCTTCGCTAAATAGTTTAGATTTTCTTTTCCAGATAAACATAACGAGATCATCTATTCTTTCTAGTGCATATTGGCACAGGACGTGTATATTTAAAGCGCACACGAAAAGTCTCAAGACTTTCTCTCTCTCTCTCTCTCTCTCTCTCTCTCTCTCTCTCTCTCTCTCTCTCTCTCTCTCTCTCTCTCTCACACACACACACACACACACACACACACACACACACACACACACACACACACACACACACACACACACACACACACACACACACACACACTCTATCTCTCTCTGTCTCTCACCCTTTTTCCATATCATTCTTCAGTCTTCTCTCCCCATCCTCCTTCCTTCTCTCTTCCTCTCCTTTCCTTCCCCTCACTTCCATCCATTTCTCTCTCTCTCTCCCTACCTCCCCCCACTCTCTCTCTTTCTTTCCCATCCTATTGTCTTCTCTCTTCCTTTCTCCCCTCCTTCATATATCCTCCCCCCCTTCTCTTTCTCTCTCTCCCAACCTTCGCTTCCTTCCTCTTCCTTTTCCTCTCCCTCTTCCTTTTCACTCTCATTCTCCCTCTCTCTCCATCCCAGCCTCCCAGCCTCCTTGCCTCCCTTCCCCCTCCCTCCCACCCCTCACCCGTCATCCCCACCCCTCTTCCTCCCCCTCTGACTCCGAAACCGTTAGACCGCCCCCCCCTCCCCTCCACGCAAATTTCCCTCCGACTGGCGTTTCCCCATCTGCCGGATGAATCATCTTTGAAGGGGGAAAATGCCCAACAATTACACCCGTCGTCTAGATACTTGCGACACGGGGGTTAGGGGGGGGGGGTCGAAAGGAAAGGATAAACAATTAACTGCGAATGCCGTGAGAAGCTGAGGTAAGATGATAAAGATGATCGCGATAGTGGCGATGACGAAGATAACTAAAAACAACAATGGCGTTGATAATGAAGAGAGAGAGAGGCGATAGCTCCCGCCGCTGCCTAAAAATCCTTTTACATCTTTATACATACTTGGACACTTGCACACGTGTAAAAAGAAGGAAGGCGCGAAAGTCGAAAGATGGAAGAGAAAATCCCATTTCCAGAAAGTAAAAAAAAATCTTGAAAGAAAACGAATATCCTCCTATTAGCACACCCATTTTCCATGAACGTTCACAGTGGAGAAAGCGAGAGATTAACGCCGGAGAAAAAAGGAACCGATGACGAAAGATAAACGAAGGAAGAGAAAGAGGACGAAAATAAACGAAGATGATAATCGCACCTTTGCAGATTTTCTTTCTATCGGACGGTATTTATAAACATATCTATAATAAAAATACATAACCAAAGAAGCTCTGATACAACCGCTCATCTAATCAAATAAACTGTAACCTATTTTAAGACTCATATCACCCCGA
>NC_091553.1:27901729-27906729 GCF_042767895.1 Penaeus vannamei
GGGTAAGGATTTTTCGAGTGAGAGAAAGAGAGCGGAAGAAAGAAGGAAGCAGAGAAAAATAAAAGGATAAAGATGGAAAGAGATACAGAGTAAGAGAAAGAAAAGATACATACATACATACATACATACATACACACACACACACACGCAGACGCACACACGCAGACGCAGACGCAGACGCAGACGCACACGCACACACACACACACACACACACACACACATATATATATATATATATATATATATATATATATATATATATATATATATATATATATATATATGTATATATACATATATATATTTATTTATTTGAGAGAGAGAGAGAGAGAGAGAGAGAGAGAGAGAGAGAGAGAGAGAGAGAGAGAGAGAGAGAGAGAGAGAGAGAGAGAGAGAGAGAGAGAGAGAGAGAGAGAGAGAGAGAGAGAAAACGGAAGGATGAATAGAGAGAAAATAGTCTTGCTCCTCTTCTCGCCACCCCCACAAGGAACTGATTTTTCACATCGTCTCCGTGCCCTCCCACCCCTCTTTCATTCACTCACTCCTTCACTCCTTCTCCTCTCTCTCTCTCTCTTTCTCTCTTTCTCTCTTTCTCTCTCCCTCTCTCTCTCTCTCTCTCTCTCTCTCTCTCTCTCTCTCTCTCTCTCTCTCTCTCTCTCTCTCTCTCCCCCTCTCTCTCCGTTTTCCCTCAATGTTCTTACTCCTACTCCCCTCATGTGCGCTTGCACACTCCCTGTACCGAATCCCTTTTCAAACCTACAAGCCCCTTACTGAATCTACTTACGGCCCTTATACCTTCCTCTCAGCACCTTCCTACTGCGACCCTCACTGAGGCCATTACTTACACTTGCCACTACCTACACCCGTTACTTACTCAGTGCTTCAGCGCTCCTCACGCCCACACTAAACCCACGTCCTCTCTTAAACGAAACCTATCTTGTATCTAAACTCACCCGTCCTTATTTATTACTATGTGTTTTCAATTTACGTTTTCTAATTGTTCTTGTGCAGTTCGGTAATTCACATTTCTGGACATTTTCTTTGCGGAGAATAAAACCAAATCGCAATAAACATTACGAACAAAAGGAACACATATCGCACGAAACCGCATTTCAAACAAACCGATTTTCATCCCGTGTCCACCACCGAAAATACGCAAGACAAACAAAACAATCCAACGCATAAACACGTCATAAACAAAACAAAAAACAAACCAACGCATAGGACAAAAAATGGAAACAACCAACGCATAAAACACAAACAGAAACCTTGACTAACGAGCCCTTTCCCAAGCGCCCGCAGAGACATCGACGTTGACCACACAGCCCAACTATTACGAAGCTCATCCATCCAACATAAACAAACAAATCCCACATAACCGTCGCCATCAAAACTGAATTACGGGACGCCATATAATCAAATCAAACTAGCCGCACCTCATCATCGTCATCATTATGCCGACGCGATTCCAACGAATAATAATATCAATTTAATTTTATTACAAACACACGCACACACATTTTTTTCTGCTCTCGTATATTTAATATCTAGACACAGGCGCAAACACGTACAATAACACACAGTGACACACTCCCACCCATACGGATAGACACAAACAAATGTAAGCACAGACACAAACACATCCACACAAGCAAACACACACACACACACACACACACACACACACACACACACACACACACACACACACACACATACATACAAACCAACACACACACGTACACACTTCTTTACACACACTGCATATAAACAAACATACACACACGGAAAACGAGACGCCAGCTCCCCTCTCTAATCCGCTGCCTTTGAGGAATCTAAAAGCACAGGCTGTTCCCCTCCAATCCCAATCCGAAAGCACGATAAATAATTTTCAAACAAAGGTCACGTATAAATCTAATAAAAATAAATCAGTAATATAATAATAATAATAATAATAATAGTGATGATAATGATAACGAAAATAATGACAATGATAATGATAATAATTATGAAAATAATAATAATGATAATAATAATAATAATGATGATAATGATAATGATAATAATAATAATAATAATAATAATAATAATAATAATAATAATAATATGATAATAAAAAAATAATAATGATAGTATCGATAATTATTCTTCCTATCATCATCATCATCATAATTATTTTTATCATTATTAACGATGATGATAATGATGATAACAATAATAATAATAATAATAATAATAATAATAATAATAATAATAATAATAATAATAATAATAATATTAATAATAATAATAATAATAATAATAATAATAATAATAATAATAATAATAATAATAATAATAATAATAATAATAATAATAATAATAATAATAATAATAGCAAGAACAACACTAACAAAATTAATAACAGCAGCAACAAGAACAGAAAAAACAATGAGAAAAACATCAGTAATAAAAAACACCAAATAAATAACAAACTAATTAAAACAAGAAAAAGAAAGAAAGAAAGAAATTTAAGAAAAAGAATAATAAAAAAAAAGAAGAATCGGAGCTAAAAACGGAAATGAAATCCTGGAAAAATCCTATCAGTTTTTCTCTCAATTTTAATATCCGTGCTTACTTCCTGTTCTTTTTCTTTTAATATATTATTTTCCTGTTTTAAAATTCAGTCAGTCTTGTTCCTTTTCTTTTTCGTACCAATGCCAACGTGACTCGAAATTCCATGATTAATGAGATGAAGAAGTGATGATGATGATAATTTGCATGTCAATGACAATGATGATGATAATGAAGACGATGGTGTGGTGTGGTGGTGGTGGTGGTGGTGTTTTGGTAGTGGTTTAGTGTCGGTAGTGAGGTGTGGTGTGGTGTGGTGTCGTGGTAGTCTGGTGTGATGTTGTGTGGTGTGGTGTGGTGTGGTGGTGTTGGTATTGGTGTCTGGTGGTGGTGGTGAGGTGCGGTGTGCTGTGGTGGTGTGCTGTGGTGGTGTGCTGTGGTTGTGACGATGGTGATGATAATAATAGTAACAATAAGAAGAAATTTAATAATGGCAATTATAATGATAATGATAACAATAGCAATAATACTAACACCACCACTATCAGAAGCTCCGCAGGCGCCCCAGAATGCACTAAATCGAAAAACAATTTTCCTTCCCCGTTTTATGAAAATCCGCCATCAAGCTGCAATGAACAAGTCGCAGTAAATCAAAAGAAACAGACGAGGTCATCGCACGTGAGCCACATTAACCCTGGACGCGGTAATACACAAAATAAAAAGGGATCTTCTCTTTCTCTCCTCTCTTACTTCGTCACTGCCGCTGTTGCCTCTTCCTCCTTATTGCTATTGTCCTTTTTTCCTTATCTTTCGTGTTATAATTGTTATCCCCCAATTCCCTTTGTCCTCTTTTTATTTCTATTTCTTCTCTTCCACCTCCATCTTATCCTTCTGATTTCTATCCACTTTTCTCCTCTCGCTCCCTCTGCTTTTCACCATTCGTCTAATCCTGAGACCTTAAGTAAACTAAATTTTCAAAATTAAAACAAATCCAAACAACAAAACGGAATATCTAAAAATAAAAGAAAAAAAAAAACAGCAACGGGCATCCCTGAAGAACTAAATAATGTTTTTTTTTTAAATATATTTTAAAAAATCTTAAAACCCCTATCACAGCCAAGTGAATTAATCTCCGGAGCTTCGTATGAATACTCGCCCCGCAGCCCCTTGCCTAAGAGAGAGCGACCGCCGTTCATAAATCACTCACTTTATACCTTCTACTTAATGTCAATGTAGAAGCTTGGTGGGCGTATATACATTTTTTCCCTTCTTTTCTGCATGGGCAGGATGGGGGTGGGGTCGGGATCGAGGGGGTGGGGGTTGGGGATAAGGGGGAAGGGTATGGAGGAGGGGGAGGAAAGTTTGGGTGTCCTGACCTGCCAGGTTCTCTCTCTTTCTCTCCCTCTTCTCTTCTTCTCTTCCACTTCAGGGAGTTGCAGAGAACTTGTTTCCAGGGTAAGGATTCTTCCGCTAACTTCCTTCTACATTCCCTTCCTCCCACTCCTGTCTTCTGGCCCTCCCCTTCCCCCTTCTCATGTCTACACCCTCCCCCGCCACCCCGCCCTCACTCTCCCCCTTCCTCGTCCGCTTTAAGGTCGGACTGGCCGAGGCGAGGCCGACAGACACACACACACACACTCGGGGGCGGAGAGGCACCCCAAGTTATCTTAGAGCGATGGATAGGGATAGGCAAATGCACGCATGCACGCACATACGTGCCACACACACACACACAGACACACAGACACACAGACACACACAGACACACACAGACACACACACACACACACACACACACACACACACACACACACACACACACACACACACACACACACACACACACACACACACACACACACACACACACACACACACACACACACACACACACACATCTTTAGTCCGGTCCGCAGCGCTGCCCACCCCCACGCCTTGCCCCAGCGTCCTGAGAAAACATGAACGAAACCCGAAATCCCAATGTCTCACGGCCTCCTTTGGCAGCTGGCGCCCGCGAAGACCCGTCTGGGGGCGTCGTCGCGTCACCGTCGGGAGAATGCAGCGCCCTGGCCTGGCTTTCTGCCAAAGGTATGTCTCAACGAACGACGGCCGCGGACGGACAAATGGCCGACGGAGAGCGCCGCTAGTCTCTCGCGAGTGACTCGAGGCATAACGATGCTTAATTCTTTATTTCAGGAGATTTTGGAATTTGTTACTTCGATCTTTTTTTATTCGTTTTTACAGATTTTGGGGGTAAAAAAACGGCGATGAGGAAATGATAAAACAGTATACTTTAACATATAAAGTAAATCACAAAATACTTTGAACTAACTGCCCCTGGAGGCGGCATCGTTTATTTCAGCTCGTGGATACACTGAGGCTCGTGAGTATTCACTTATCCATTCAATGTCTCACAATTACCCACAAAAGAGAGAGAGAGAGAGAG
>NC_091553.1:27926729-27931729 GCF_042767895.1 Penaeus vannamei
CGAACCATCAAGGTCAGTCAACAGTTAACTGCCCTTGGCAACTAGGATGCTTTGCAAATGCTAAATTTCATTACGCGGGAAAACAAAACGCTACACGTAGGGGGAGAAGGACAACGAGTGAAAAAAGACAGAAATACTCTGAAACCGACAGGATAGCAAAATAAACGAACACAACCCAAAAGACAACGACGGGTAGGAAAACGGAGAGATAGGAGAGGCCCGTGTCAAGCATATCTCGACGGCGGCGCTGCCCTGGAGGGAAGCTGAATAGCCTCGGGTCCTGGGCCTCGCAACTGGTCCCGCGGGGCCTCAGTGCCGCCATGCTCATCGCGCTCTAATTCTCGAACTATTCATTTTCTTACTCTAAATCTCTTACTCTCAAAAACTCTCAATCACATTGCCCCAGACATGCACAACTCCCCCCTCCCTCATTTCCACCCCAGCCGAGACCCTTCCACGCTATCCCAGACAGAGCTTACTCACCCCCCCCCCCCTTCTTGGTTCAAGACCCGACTCATTTCCCCATGACCCTCCCTCCCTCAGCTACTACAAGGGTTCGCTACTATCTCCCACTGTCCCAGGTACCACTCTCCATCTCTTTCCTTTTTCAGTTCTCCCTCCCCCTCATACCTAGCTTCGCTCTCCCAGCATTCCTACACCTCCTTTCCCCTCTCCCAATATTCCTTCACTTTCTCTCCCTAGGCTCCAACACCCTTTAATACTCTCCCCACTTCCTCTGACCATCTCTCCCCCTCTCCCCACCATCCCCCTCCTCTTCCTCTACCACACTCCCCCCTCTCCCCACTAGTCACCCCTCTTCCCCTTGTCCCAGGACCTCCAACCCCCAAAGGAACCGCAGCGGGGGCTCATTACGCAGAGGGCCGGAAGCGTCCTCCGCGTACGAGTGCAGGTGAACAAGGGACGCGCCGAGCCCCGGGCGCTGTCGCTCTCGCTCCCTCTCTATCCTTACGCCTTACTTTTTTTTAACCCCCTCTGATTCTCCTTTCAGTCCCTATCTTTTTCTTCCTTTTTTATTATTCATTAAAAATCATCTTCCTATCATATCTCTCCCCTCCTTGCCCCCCAGCCGTCTTGCCCGTCTTCTAATACGGTTATGCTGAATAATGTGACTTAAAATGCTCATTAGAAAAGTTTCCGGCGGTCTCCTAATAGACGCTAACTATCTAACGCGATCAGAAACCGTAAAATGAGGCCAAGCAGCACCGACGTTCGCGAGCAAAAAAACGCAAGATATTTCCCCAAAGAATATCGAGAAGAGTAACACCCTTGGGGGGAGGTAGGGGGAGATAGAGGGAGGGAGGGATAGGAGAAAGAGAGGGAGGGAGAAAAGGAGAAAGAAAGAATGAGAGAGAGAAAGAGGGAGAAAAAGAGAACTCGAAGCCTGATGTAAGTTACCCCGATTTTAAATGAGGTATACGAATTCCAGATTAATAATTTTATCTCTCTGTCTCTCGCATGTTTCTTTCTTTCTTTCTCTCTCTCTCTTTCACCTACTCACTTTTGGGGGGAGGGAGGGGAGGGGGTGGGAGGGACGCAAGAAAGTTTGAAATGACTTTGCGAAGTATAATCCACGTAATAAGTTATTAACGTTATGACGCCCAGCCTGGGACAAGTTCTCCTCCGAGGGCGTCCCGAGGGAGGACCGAACTGCCTCTCTCTCTCCGCCCTCGCTGACTTTAAGAATGGCAAGGCATGCTTTCCTGCCAGCCGATAAGGATTCGCTGACACACACTCACTCACTCACTCACTCACTCACTCACTCACTCACTCACTCACTCACTCTCTCTCTCTTTTCTCTTCTCTTAACCTCTCCTCTCCTCTCTCCTAACCTCTCGTCCCCACTCCTTTTCTCTCTTCTACACACTACTTAAGCCTCCCAACCCGTCCCCTTTTCTATCCTCTCCTCTCTCCTCTTTCTTCTCATCCTTCCCTGACTTCCTCTCTCCTTCTCCTCTGATAAGACTTCGCAGACCCCCCCCCCCCGGTCCCCAAAGAACTTTCTCTAAGAAGAGGGAGAGGGAGAGAGAGAAGGAGATGGAGAGAGGGAGAGGGAGAGGGAGAAAAAGGGAGGAAGGAAGGGAGGGAGGGAGAGAGGGAGAGGGCTTTGGAGACGACGTCGCACTGCGCTCCGAGAAAAGGGAGTTCCGTGCACTGCGGCGGCGAAGGATCCTCGAGCGAGAGCGGCTCTTCCCGGAATGTGCTGCTTCTTCGGTGTCCCTGTGCCTGTTTTACTTTACATTTCTTTCCTTTCCCTCTACCACTCTCCTCCTCTACCTTTCATGGCACTAAATACTTCCCTCAAACATATTTTCTCCCCCCCCCCCCTACCACTCTCCCTCCCTCTACCTTTACGCGCACTAAATACTTCCCCTCAAACATATGATCCTTCCCACATCTCTTTTCTTTATCTTCCTTCCACTCTCTCCCCCCTTCCCTCTCAATTCCACCAGAAGTTCCGGCCGGCGAGAAATGCCTGCGCCGGCAACTCCACGGTGACGGCGGAGGAGGAGGAATAGAAGAGGAAGAGGAAGACGAGGAGGAGGAAGATGTGGTGGAGGAAGATGAAGAGGAGGTGGAGAAGGAGGAGAAGTGATGATGATGATGATGATAATGAGGAGGAGATAATAGAGGTTGAGGAGAAGGAGGAGGAATAATAATAATAAGAAGAAAACGAAAAAGAAGATGATGATGGTGATGAAGGGGACGAGGAAGAAAATGAGGAAAGAGGAAAAGAAGAAGAAGAAAAGGAAGAAGCTGCTTCCAGGACATCGCACATCCCTTGAGGATTCTTGTTTCCCGAATTCTCGCTATTACCATTTTCTTCCTTAAAATCCGATGAGGGAAAATTGGCTGATTCTGAGTGCTTCGCCAGCCCTCTTCCACCACCACGCGAGGAAGAGAGAGAAATCCTCATTCGCGCGACATATGAATGAGAAAATACCCCACGAGGAAAAAAAGAGTCATCTATAAAGCTATTTTGAGCATCGTCTTATCTTTGCCAAGGAACATACTCAGGTTTATAGCAATTATTCCTAAAGTAAAGGAAGAAAAATACAAAGCGAAGCGCGCGAGGAACACACAAAAAACACCTTAAACTGCAACACACAGCAGTTCCCAAATGGCCGAGCACAAATCACCCAAACTGCAGAGAAAACGTGCTTGCAGCAAAATGTCACCCTATAATCTGGCAATCATTGGCCGTCGGCGCTCTGCAACGGCTCAATGCAAACTGCAAACTGCGATTCTTCACGGCACATTCACGCCGCTCGCCATACGCTGCAATCTGCATCACGACCGCCGCACAAGCTATGCATCTTTCTTATCCATGTATCTATCTTTGTTCTTCATCTTTTGAAACTATGATCGATATCGTGTTATTTTTCTGTGTTCTTCCTTACTGACGTCATTACGGATGTAATACAATAGCTCCATTACCTTCACTTATATGAAATTAAGATGTTACGTAAAGAGAGCGGGGCAGGAGGGTAAGAGAAGGAGGGAAGGGGGAGAGAGAGAAACGAGCAGAGATAGATAGACAGATATAGAGAGAGAGGTGATAGACAGACAGACATATAGATAGAGAGAGTGCGAGCTAGTGGGGGGGGGGGGGTAAAGAGAGACAGGCACTAATCAGAACAACATAATCTATCTTCCCCCTATCAGTCCTCCCCATTATCACCCTCACCCTCATTGTCTGACCCTGCATCCATTCGTAATCTGACCCTTCGAAAACAATGACCTAGCTCCCCCCCCCCCCCACCTCGGACCCTTCTGGCCTGCCCTAGGTCACTCAGGTCATGCGAGATTGAATGGACTCCTCGGAGTGGGTCGCAGTGTGTTTGGACGGCTCCGCTTGCGCCGCCCTCAGCCCTTCACCCCTTCCCCTGCCCTTCATTCCACCTCCTCGTCGTTCATCACACCCCTCGCCCTTCATCCAGTCTCCTCCCCCGTCCTCCATATCACCTCCTCGCCGTTCATCCTAGTTCCCTCGCCGTTCATTCAAACCCCGTCGCCCCGCCCTTCATTACACCTCGCCGTTCATCACACCCCTCGCTCTTCATCTCATCCCCTTGCCCTTCACCCTAACCACCTCCCCCTTCCTTCTACCCCTCGTCCTCCTCCCCTCCTCCCTCTTGCCCTTCACCTTCTCCTTCACCCTTCCCCCCTTCCCCTTCCCTCGGTGAGAAAAGGACTAGAGTCTTCCCTTCTCCCAGCTTTAAAAAAGACGGGTCTCAAAAAAGTCTTTTCGTTATACTGCCTTTAAATCTATGCAGAATTCTATCAAGTAAATAACTTAAGAAAAAAAACAAATCCCTAAGTCCCAAGAAAAAAGTTTTGTCCCGCGAGAGAAAGGAAAAAAAGGTTTCAGCCTCGGAAAAATACAAATGCTGTCACCTCACAATCAGCTCAACTCAAGACGAGAAAATCGCTCGTAAAGGGACTGGGGCATTCTTCTCCCTTCCCCCTTCCCTCTTTTTCTTCTTCTTCTTCTTCTCCCATCTCAACGACTATTTCTTAAGCCGTCGTCGTCGTCTCCTCCCTACCCCTGTCTCTGTCCTGTTTTCACCCTTTCTTTCCTATTCTGCCTTGCCACCTATTCCTCGTTTTTTCACTTGCTATTAACTTCCTTCTCCATCTCCTATTCTTCCACCCCTCAGATCTTCATCTTTTCCTTAACCTCCCTTCCGTTCCTTTCCTTTCCCTGTCACCTTTCCTTATCCCTTATAGACCTGTAATGACCGGGAAAGGATTATCATGAATTAACTAAGAATCTCTCCCATAGAGCACCCTCTCTCCTTTTCTCTCTTTCTCCCTTCCTCCTTCTTTTCTTTCTTCCCTCCTCCTCCCTTCTCTTCACGACACCTCTCCTTCCTCCCCTTCTCCTTTCTTCTTCCTCCTTGATAACCATCCTTATAATTATCTTCCTTCTTCTCTCTCTCTCTCTCCTCTATCATTTCCTTGTCCCTCTCGATAGCAGT
>NC_091553.1:27936729-27944229 GCF_042767895.1 Penaeus vannamei
GAGAGAGAGAGAGAGAGAGGGAGAGAGAGAGAGAGAGAGAGAGAGAGAGAGAGAGAGAGAGAGAGAGAGAGAGAGAGAGAGAGAGAGAGAGAGAGACAGACAGACAGACAGAGAGAGAGAAGGGGATTCGCCAATCGCCACGTCGCGACGTTCCATAATGCACCAGCTGCCACATGGACATAGACGTGAATGCGAGGGCGAGGGAAAGGCGAGATCGAAAGGAGCGTGCATAAGGGCGTGAATGAAAGGGCATGAGAGAGAGCGCGTGAATGAAAGGGCATGAGAGAGAGGGCGTGAATGAAAGGGATAAAATAGAGGGCGTGGAAAGGCGAGATCAAAAGGAGCGTGAACAAGGGCGTGATTGAGAGAGCAAGAGAGAGAGGGCAATGGAAGGGCGAGAGGACCCTCCGAGGACCGCCATCGCGCTGGCGTTGCGTTGAATCCCCGATTGGGTTAATATGCACATAGGGAAGACCTGAGCGAGGTAAAAGCGAAGCCTTGTGGCAGATAATTAAATTAATATACAACGCTCTGTGTGCGCAGAATAATCTGTGTGTGTGTGTGTGTGTGTGTGTGTGTGTGTGTGTGTGTGTGTGTGTGTGTGTGTGTGTGTGTGTGTGTGTGTGTGTGTGTGTGTGTGTGTGTGTGTGTGTGTGCGCGCGCACATACTTACAAAATACACAACACCATCAATTCCCCATTTCCTCCTCCTTTCTTCTTTTTTCCCCTCTTCTCCTTCCTCCCGTTCCCCCACAGCCCGCCACCTACCACGGCAGCCTCCAATCCCTCGTGATCCCCAACCCAATCCCCAACTTCCCCAGCGTTCCTCCTCCCGAGACTTGGAGATCGCGGTCTCAAAACAAGAAAGGACTTTTGCGACGCACTCCCTCCGCGCTCCTTGGCGCCTCCAGTACATCTGTCGCGCGGCCGAATGGCACCTGTCGCCCAGAAGAAAGGAAATGTCAGAAAGGACGAGGCGGAGAAATGGAAAAGAAGGACCAGGGGTGACGAAAGAAGAGAAGGAGCAGACAAAGAAGAGGAGAAAGAAGAATAAAGACAGATATAGGGACATCGAAAAAGATGGATAGAGAGAGAAAAAGAGAGACCGAAATACAGAATGGGAAATAAAGACGAAGAGACACTGGGACAAAATCCCATAAGAGCGAACAACCTCCTACCCCCCACCCCCCTCTCATCCACGCTAGGTCGCAGCAACCTTTCCGAAAGCAATAATAACTTGCACTCCGGAGCCCCGCTGATGAGACGAACTTCCCCGGACCTCTTATCTGTATCCGGAACTCTTCCTCATCAAAGACCGAAGGACGCGATTCGCAACGGAAACGAACTTCTCGTAACAACAAAAGGAAGGGGGGGGGGAGGAAGGGGGGGAAAGGAATTTGATCTCTGCTCGAACAAATAGAGCTAACGAATATCACTTGACTCGCAGGCCAACACTTGAGCACAAATAAAAGAACGTTTTTTCATTGGGAGAAAATCAAAATAAACAAATTAAAAACCCTTTTAAACACCACCGCTAAAGGCACAAATTAAGTGACTCGTTCGGAAGCGTTTCAAAGACTAGATGTTTATTCCGGCGCAAAGCCCGTGTTGGCCAAACAGCCATTTTTTAATGAAGAACTCGATGCAAACATCTAATGGGATTCCTTTGCTCCTGCAATGGCATTCAGACCTGCGTGCGTTATATTACGCTGTATCTCTCTCTCCTCTCTCCTCTCTCTCTCTCTCCTCTCTCTCCTCTCTCTCCCTTCTCTCTCTCTCTCTCTCTCTCTCTCTCCTCTCTCTCTCCTCTCTCTCCTCTCTCTCTCCTCTCTGTCTCTCCCCTCTCTCTCTCTCTCCTTCTCTCTCTATCTATCTCTCTCTCTCTCTCCCTCTCTTTCTCTCTATCTATCTATCTCTCTACTTACGTCTCTCTCTCCCTCTCTCTCTCTATTTATCTATCTCTCTACTTACGTCTCTCTCTCCCTCTCTCTCCCTCTCTCTTCTCCTCTCTCTCTCTCTCTTCTCTCTCTCTCTCTCCTCTCTCTCTCTCTCTCTCTCTCTCTCTCTCTCTCTCTCTCTCTCTCTCTCAGGAAGGAAAGGAAGAAGGAAGGGAAGAGAAGGAAGTGAAGGAAAAAGATAGAGAGATAGAGGATAATAAGAGCAAGAAACCGATAGACAGACAAACATAACGAAAAGAAAAAGACGAGATAAAGAGGAAAAAGACAAGAGGAGTGAAAACCCAAGCTAATTACAACGGACCCCCCCCCACCGAACTGGACACCCTAAAACCGCCCCCCCCACCCGACGTCCCCTGTTCTTCCCCCCCGCGCGCCATTGAACCCCATGCACCGGCGCCCGCTACCGAAACACGCCGCTCGAGCTCATTTCCCTTGACCATGCGTGTAATTCGAAGCCAAACTAATTGATATGTCTATCCGAAGCCTAACTGATATATCTATCTATCCGGAGCCAAACAAACTACATGTATCTATCCGAAGCCAAACTAAGAGCATCTAGAAAGCCAAACTACCTATATCTATCTATCAGAGCCAAAATAGCATATGTATCTACCCGAAGCCAAACTAATACATCTATCTCTCCTAAGCCAAACGAATATATGTATCTATCCGAAGCCAAAATAAGAGCATCTAGAAAGCCAAACTACCTATATCTATCTATCAAAGCCAAAATAGCATATGCATCTATCAAACCAATACATCTATCTCTCTTAAGCCAAACTAATATATGAATCTATTCGAAGCCAAACCAATACATCTAACTGCATCTATATTTTGAGGCGGCTTTTATGACAATTAAACAGGCTTGACAACGTAATGAGGTGTGCCACTTACGGAGAAAGGAAGGGGGAGAGAAGGTCGAGGAAGAGAGGGAGAGAGGAGGGCGAGGAAGAGAGTGGGGAGAGGATGGGAGAAAGAAGGGGGGGGGGAAGGACAGGAGGGTGAGGAAGAGAGGGGTGCGAGAATGGGAGAAAGGAAGGAGGAGGGCGAGGAAGAGAGGGAGGAGAGAATGGGAGAAAGGAAGGAGGAGGGCGAGGAAGAGAGGGAGGAGAGAATGGGAGAAAGGAAGGAGGAGGGGGAAGGAGAGGAGAGGAGAGCGAGGAAGAGAGGCGGGAAAGGATGGGAGAAAAGAAGGGGGAGGGCGAGGAAGAGAGGGAAAGGAGGGAAAAGGGAGAAAGAGATGGAAAGAGGGATGGAGGGAAAGGGAGGAGGAGGGAGGTGAGGGGAGGGGAGAGGGAAGGGAAGGAAAGGGGAGGGGAGGGGAGGAGGAAGGGAAGGAAAGGGGAGGGGAGAGAAGGGGGAAGGAGGAGGGGAGGAGAGGAAGGAAGGGAAGGATAGGGGAGTGGATGAGAAAGGGAAGAATAGGGGTAGAGGAAGGGTTAGGGAAGGGAAAGGAGGGGGAGGAAAGGGAAGGGAAGGAAAGGGTAGGGAAGGGAGAGGAAGACAGGTGAAGTGAGATAATGTGAGGGGAAGGGAAAGGAAATGGTGGATAAAGGATCTAGAAGGAGAGGAAGAGAAAGAGAGGGGAAATGGACATGGAAGAGAAGATAGGAGGACGGCAGGTGAGACGAGAAGAGAAAAAAATGCAAAAAATAAAAATGAAGAAATAAAGACTATATTTGTGTTTGTATATGGGTATGCATATCCCTCCCTACCTTCCTCCTTCCCTCCTCTCTCCCTCCTTCCCCTCCTACCTCCTTCCCTCCCTCCCCCAAGACTCCCTCCCTCCCCTCCCTCCTTCCTTCCTCTCTGTCTCCTGAATAAAAGACAAAGACCCTCGGCTAAAGGACTCAATCTGTTCCCTCAACAATAATACCCGAAGGCGAAGACGAGGAAGTAAAATGTATTTCGTGCGGGAATTTCGCGTTTAAAGGGGAACTTGAGTGGAGGACCTGGCTAGGCCGCTCGGTCTTATTGTTTCTTTTTTACCTTTCTTTCTTTCTTCGGTCTATCTTTTTTTACTATCTTTTTGCCTGCTTGTTGGATAATATTAGTGCTAATCACAAATAGCAATAATGATAATAAGGATGCATGACAGACATAAAGTAATTAATAACATGAGAAGTAAAGTTAATGAATGATATCATACCAGCGGATAAAATAGTAAAGCTATGAACAAACATTGAAAAAAAATACAATAACAGTAACCAACAATAATGTTAACAATAACTTCAATACAAAAGCAGCAGCAGCAGCAAAGGTACTTACAATGTTAGCGGCGCAAATATCAATAATAACAATAATACCAATCATTAATAATAATAATAATAATAATAATAATAATAATAATAATAATAATAATAATAATAATAATAATAATAATAATAATAATAATAATAATAATAATAATAATAATAATAATAATAATAATAATAATAACAATAATAATAATAAATAACAATAATAATAATAATAATAGTAACAATAATGATAATAAATAAAAACAATAATAATAATAATAATAATAATAATAATAATAATAATAATAATAATAATGACAATAGCAATAATAAGTATAATCGATAAAGAAGATAATACTAATACTACATTCCTTCGTGCGGCTCGGGATCAGATTTTTTCAGGGGCTGGAATCTCGGCCACGGTCCGACGGCCACAGTGTCATTCAAATTCCCCATCCTTCGCTCGTTTCCCCTCTCTTCCCTCCTTTTTCTCTCTCTCTCTTTCCTCCCCCTTTCTCTCTGTGACATTAAAGCACGATAAACCATTCTCATACTACTATTATCATCATTTCTATAACTGAACCGCAACGATGATAATACTGGTAATAATACTGATAATAATTGTTTACAATGATGATGATAATAATAATCAATAGCTATATTAATAACAATAATAACAATAACGGCAATAATATTAATAGCAGGTGGGAGCAGTGTATTAACGACAACGTCATCTCAAAATATAACGCAGATAAGACGCTCCCATAACCATAATTCACTCTCGTGCGTTACAAAGCCCCCTCCCCCTACCAGGAGGGGAGTGAGGAGGCGGAGGTGGAGGACGAGGAGGAAGAGGCGGAGGTGGAGGAGATGGGAAGGCGGAGAAGGAGGAGGAGGAGATAGGAAGGCGGGGAAGGAGGAGGAGGAGGCGACAAAGCGAAAGAAAGGGAAACGAGAAGATGGAAATCGAAAAAGGGAGAGGAAGAAGAGGAAAACCACACTAACAACAACAAACAAACAAAAGAAGGAACATGCGAAGGATAAGACAGAGGTGCAAAGAACTCTCCTCGCCCCTCCCCTCTATCCCTTATACCCCCCCCCCCCGCCCTTCGTCTTACCTTGCTCTCGCCAGTCCCGAGGTAATCACGGGGGATTATGAGCATCTCGTAAATGTGTCGCCCATCATCCTCGTGTTATTACCTCTCCCGCCTAAATGGGGGAAGAAAGAAGGGAAAAAGAGAGAGAAAGACACACATACACACACATCGAGAGAGAGAGAAAGAGAGAGAGAGAGAGAGAGAGAGAGAGAGAGAGAGAGAGAGAGAGAGAGAGAGAGAGATAGAGAGAGAGAGAGAGAGAGAGAGAGAGAGAGAGAGAGAGAGAGAGAGGTGAGAGAATGAGAAGGCGGAAAAGTGAAGAGGGAGGTAAGGGAGAAGAAGGGAAAGGACAGGTATGGAAAGAGGGAGAGATGACAAGAGAAATCGAGAGACTGAGAAGACAAGAGAAATCGAGAGACTGAGAAGACAAGAGAAATCGAGAGACTGAGAAGACAAGAGAAAAGAAAGAGAAAGCGACCCAGAAGCTATTCTGGGGAAAGGCGAAGGGGAGGGTGTTAGGGGATGATAAGAGGAGGGGAAGGGAGAGGCGCAGAAGGGGGTAGGGAGTGGCAAAAGGGAACATGACGACAACGATATTTATACAAGCACAATTACACGGGAGGGAAAGCGAAGGAGGGGAGGAGGGGAGGACAGAAGGAGAGACGGCGAGAGGGGGAGGGGGAGTGGGATACGGTGTGGGTAGGCGACGGGAGAGGTAGGAATGGAGGGGAAGGATGGGGTCTAGAAGCAGATAAGGTTTGGGGTAGAGTAGAGTGGAGGGGGGAGGGGGGAGAAAGAGCCAGAGGGGCACATTCACCGGAGAAACAATGCCCGGGAAGGAAAGCATTGTGCGAGATAAAAACGCCGTCCTTTTAAATCTGCCTCATCAACTTCACAGGGCGACGACAGGACGGCCCGAATGTCCTTGCCCCCCCCCCCCCAAGAAATCCGCAACGGGAGGAGGAAACACAAAATCAAAAGCAGATAATAACCATCGTTATTATTCTGACATTCAGAATAATTATCATATTATTATTATTATTATTATCATTATCATTATCATCATTATTGTTGCAGTTGCTTTATGAGATGTGGCTTAGCCCAACTTAGATGCCATTAAATTTTGGTGGTGATCCGGATACATTTTTTTAATGATTGCAACTATTATCATTATCAGCTTTGCGAGATAGGGACACCTTTTTGCCGATTGAATTATCATTATTATCATCATCCTACTGATTTGTCGGAGGTATGCGTTCTCAGAGTACTTCTAGTTATCATTTTTATCATTATTCTTATAACAGCAATGGCGATGACTAATCATCACCGCTGTCACAATGGGCAGGATAATGAAAGAAGTAGAAATATATACTTTAACCGGAATCCAACACCTGCAAAATAAAAATTACCAAACAAGCAAAATACCAAATATAATAATAATAAAAATAATGAAAACGAATATGATGATAATAATAATAATAATTTTTCCCCTTTATCCTGATTTCCTTCGTTTCCTCTCACCGTCCTTCCCTCTCTCCCCTTTTCCATCCTTTTTCCCTCTTTCCTTTACACTATCTCTCTTTCTTTCCCTTTCTTCAGCCCTCTATCACTCACCATTCCTCCATCCATCTCTCCCGCACTCACTCTCTCTCCCTCTCCCCCACGAATAAAACCCGAACCCGGGGGAGAGGGGCGACCCCGAGAGGGCGGAGTAGGCCAGAGCCAAAGGCCACACACAAAGGGCCTCCTGCAGAAGGGCTCTCTCGAGACGGAAGCGTTTTAACACGCTCGCTCTGGAAGTAATACTCTGCAAATGCTGTCGCGAGAGAGAAAGAAATATTGAACTGTCTCTTAAGAAGGGGAAGAGGGAGAGAGGGAGAGGATGAAGGAAGAGGGAGGAGGAAGAGGGAGATAATAAAGTCGAAAACATACCATCCTTACAAAATCATACTAAGAAAATAATAATACTAATAAAAATATCAATATTGATACCTGAAAATTGTTATTCAGAAAACAGATAACCCCTTTCCATAAGCGGCAGTAAATACTAGACGTAAATCATAACAAATCTTTCCCTACCGTGATAAGGAGGGAAGGGGGACTCATCCTTAGGTGACGAGGTGGAGGAAGGGGAGGGGAGATAGGGGAGAACGGGTAGGGCACTGGGGGGAGAGAGAGGGGGCAGGGGAGATATAGCAGGGACAG
>NC_091553.1:27949229-27951729 GCF_042767895.1 Penaeus vannamei
TGGAGGAAGAGAAGGTAGAGGTGGAGGAGGAGGAGATCGAAGTGGAGAAGGAGGCGGAGGCTTAGGAGGAGGTAGAGGTGGAGGAGGAGGAAGCAAGGGGAGGTAGAGGTGGAGAAGGTAGAAGCGGAGGAAGGAAGGAAAAGCAGATGATGGCCATGGCGACACTATATCTTCTACTTCCAAAAATCAGCCTGAAATAACCCAAAGCAGTACACAGCTGAAGGCAAGAAAAACCCAGCTTTGACTTTACACACAGACTACCTCTGTACACGCAAATTCACTCCTCGACGCGCGTCCTTCTTCATCGACGGCCTGACCAGCTTACTGTTTCCCGGAATGAGCCTCTGCCGCCCCTTATCCCTCCGCCAACTCACCTGCCGCCTAGTTACCGCCCCCCCCCCCCGTTCACCTGGATCTTAATCAAGCCAACTTCCCCATAGGTCAAGACAGGTCAAGTTAGCCCCCCCCACCCCACTCGCCCAGAGCCTAATCAAGCCAGCCAAGTGTCGGAGGGAGAAAATGGCCCATTATTCCGAAGAAAGACCTTCAGGGAATGCCACAAGGCCTTTGATCTTGCCAAATCGTAAGTGTAAAGACGAATGGCAAGCAACATTAAATGCTTTATTAGCGTCGGTGTAAAATCTAAATACACACACAGACACATCTATAAACACACTCTGTCTCCCTGTCTCCCTCTTTCTTTTCTTTGTTAAAGCGTTGATGTTTTTTTTCCGTTTCTCTGTGTGACATATAGAGAAAATATAGATATAAATATATATATAAATAAATAAATATATATATATATATATATATATATATATATATATAAATATATATATATAAATATATATATAAATATAGAGATATATATAAATATAGATAAAAAAAAATATATATAAATATATATATATATAAATATATATATAAATATATATATAAATGGATATAAATATACATATATATATATATATATATATATAAAAGTATATACGCTAGACCTGTATATACCTTCTATATGGCCGTGCATGACAAAACGGCACAAACAGGCATCTTACTTTTCAACACTCTACGGACACATCAACCCACGTTTCACATCCGAAAAACAAGGACCATATCTGTGGATATGTGCTCAGAAGTGTGTATGCAACATGTATATGTTATCACGTATATATCCCACCTATCCCACATATTTACCCATGAATCGTATGTCTGTCATTATATACTCATGTCTACTTCCCTTAGTAACCGGCATGTTTGACGTAAAGCGGAGTGGCATTAAACACAACGCTTGCGCAACGCACGTACGCCATAGAGGTCCCGAGGAGTCGCTGCCACGTCCACCTGTAATTCTCCAAATAAGCTGAAAGGCCGATGAATTCCACGTACCCTTCCGAACCTCCTCGGCATCACTGCCACGCAAGACCAACCAGCATAAAGGTGACAAAGAGTAATTGTGAGACTAGTTCAGCTCCCCTGGGACATTGAAAGATAATTTGTGTAATCTCCCGGGTCGCTATAAGCAACGTCGCCTCTATAACGTAATCAAACCGGTAATTACGGGCGCCCACGCCTGAGCAGAGAGCCACAAACAAATTTAATAACTCAATCAAATAACCCCAATGTTATTTATATAATCGAAGAGCACCATACATGATGGTGATTTATTTTCCTCTCCTCCCTTCCTTCTCTTCCCCCGCTTACTCCCTCACTCTTCCTTTATGTCCTCGTTCCTTTTCCTTGTACCATCAACCCTTCACCTCTCTCCCACCACACTTTCCCCCTCCCTCCCCCACCTTCTCCTCCTTTTACCTTTCCTCACCCACTTCTCTTCCTCTTTTACCTTTCCTCTCCCAAATTCAACTCTCACCCCTTATTCCCTCCCTCAACATCCCTCTCCCTCTCCTTCCCCCATTCCTCTCCTACCCCCCGCCCTCTTTCTCCACCCCCCCCCCTCACCCAAAGACGGCCCTCGGAAAAACCGGGTCACGCCCATTACGGCTCCATAACACCGCCCGCCGTACCGTAAAGGCGCCCGCCGAGCATCCAGCCGGGAAATAAAACAAGGGCGAGGGTGACGCGATAAGACGCAGATACGACTAATCATGACGCCGGAACGAGACGCGGCGCTCCTTTCGCTTCGCTCTCCTCTCTCCCCGCGCTCCTGCGGCTTGGGGACACGCGACTTCAGATTTTTGTTTTCTTCTTCTTCTTTTTCTTCTATTACTTTCTTATTATTATCATTATTCTATTAACTTATTCTTATTCTTCTTTACTTCCTTCGCCGACTTTGTCTTGTTAGGAGAAATGGCGTGCCAGCGTGGACAGCTCGCAGCGACACACTCTTAACAATCTTCTTCTCCTCGATGTCAATTCTTCTGCTTTCCTCTTAGTTCTTATTCTAACAAATGTTTATCTCCTTTTGCTTATCTCTTCTCTCCTTTACAATTTACCCTTTCTTCTTCGGACTTCTTCCTTAATCATCTATACTTCTCACACCTTT
>NC_091553.1:27964229-27971729 GCF_042767895.1 Penaeus vannamei
TATATAGATTCTGGGACCCTTAAAAGGTCGCGGGGTCAACTTACATTAGGGAGAGGGTCACGGGCGAGATGGGAGAGGGGAGAGGAGAAAAGGTGAGGGAAAGGCAAGGGGAACCAGGAAAGAGGAATGGAGCATGGGAAGGAGAGGAGGAGAGGAAGAGGAGGGGAAGGTAAAGGGGAAGAGACAAGGGGAAAAAAGAAAGGACAAAGGGAAGGGGCCAGGGCAGGAGGGAAAGCGGATAGGAGGGGAGAGGGAAGGGAATGAATGGAAGGGAATGAATGGAAGGGAAGGGAAAAGTAGGGACGGAAGAGAAAGTAGAGAGAGTGGGGAAAGAAGGGAGAAAAGACGGGAGGCAAAGTGGAAGGAGAAAAAAACAGAATGGAATGACGGCAACTAGAGGTGCGGAGAACCGTCCTTGAGAGATGACCTCATCGGAGGGTCAGGAGGTGAAGGGGTTGAGGTAAGGTGGAGGTGGAGGAGGTGGAGGAGGTGGAGGAGGAGGAGGGAGGAGGAGGGAGGAGGAGGGAGGAGGAGAGAGGAGGAGGAGGAGGGGAGAGAGGGAGGAGGGGGAGGGGGAAGGAGGAGGAGGGAGGGGGAGATGGAGGGGGGGAGGGAAGGAGGAGGCAGAGGAAGAGGAGGAAATATAGGAAAAAACAGAGAAAAGATAAGAAGAAATAAGATTGATCACGTGAGAAAAAATGATTTCGTTGCAAACTCGAGGGAAACATTTCAGCCCAATAACGCGGAAGAATTTAATCAAGTGGAAGAGCCAAAGCAAAAGAGATGGAGGAAAATCCGAATCGACGGGAAACGGAAGAGATCACTTGTTTAACGGACGGTCGGCTCCTGCGCGGGGGGGGAGGGGGGCCGGGGGGGGGGGGGGGGGTCAAGGGAGCCGAAAACAGGTACGGAATCGAAAAACGCTCGCTTCATATTTCTTTTTCTATTTCTCTCTATATATCTCTCTATCTGTCTATCTATCAATATCCATATTTAAAAAGAACGGCGCTATTTCTACAAATCAGCATTCGGCGTGTTTGTTTGCTGGTATGTGTGTATATAAACCATTTCATTAATGGAACGGAGCAGCTTTTGAAATCAATTTCAACTATGCAAGGCATTTGCGATGAGGTCAAACCCATCAATGCTGGCGAAACTTTATCAATAACACTGGATACAAAACCACCTAAAACAATTGATTTTGCTCAATTCAAATTACTTACAACGCTGACTGATATACAAAACACCGACGGGATATCAACCAATAATAAATGTACAAAATAAATAAATGAATAATGTAAACTTACAACACATAAAAGCATGTTTGCATGAATAAATAATTACCGTCACTTTTTGCACAAACAATAGAAATAACCTAAAGAGGGCGGTGTAGTGAAAATCATAAATAACAACAACGATAATAATAATAGTAATAATAGTGATAATGATAACGATGATAATAACAATATCAATAATAATAATAATGGCAATGACAATGACAATAATAAAAACAATAACAACAACAAAACAACACCAATAATGATGATGATGGTGATGATGATAACAAGAACAACGAAAATAAATACACGGAACAACATAAAAAACAAACAAACCTAATGAGCTCTTTACCGGCCCTAAAAAGGCCACACGGCTCTTAAAATGTCCAGCAAGATTTTCGTAGGCGTACACATACACACCTCGGGGCTGTGTAACGATTTGTTGAATTTGGAAGAATAAATATTACGTCTGATGCGACGAGTAAACATGCTCAGGCTGGTTAGAGGAGGAGGGAGGAGGGGGTGATGAGGGGGGATATGAAGGAGAAGGAGATGGAGTGAGGGAGGAGAGGAGAGGAGGAGGAGGAGGAGGCAGGAGGAGGAGGAGGAGGAGGAGGAGGAGGTAGGGAAGGACAGGAGGAGGAGGAGGAGGAGGAGGAGTAGGTAGGGAAGGAAGAAGAGGAAGAGCAAGAGGTAGAGGGGGGAGGAGGAGGAGGGAGGTAGGTAGAGGGGGAGGAGGGAGGAGGAGGTAGAGGAGGAAGGAAGAAGAAGAAGAAGAAGAAGAAGAAGAAGAAGAAGAAGGAAGAAGAAGAAGAAGAAAGAAGAAGAAGAAGAAGAAAAACAAGAAGAAGAAGAAGAAAAAGAAGAAGGAAGAAGAAGAAGAAGAAGAAGAAGAAGAAGAAGAGGAAGAGGAGGACGAGGAGGTGGAGGAGGGAGGCGGCGGCGAGGGGGGGAGGGGAGGAAGAGGAGATGGGTGAGGAGGAGGAGAATAAAGAAGAAATGGGGAACGTAGGTTAGAAGGGAAGTTATAGAATGCGAAAGGAGGAGGAGGAAGTAAAAATAATTATTCCACGGAAAACATCATAATAAATGCCAGCTTATGCAACGTACCACTTACAGCGAAGTGAGTCATAAAACGGGGGAAAAAAATACAACGGCATCTCGCACATTCTCCCGAAATCGCCCTTAACTGACGCCTTAAGACCCAAAACGCACCTTAACTCGAGCACAAACCGGACATCAATAAAAGTAATAGAACATCGAGCAACCTTAACCTTGTACGATCATCGACCCCGACGCCCTTCCGATCCCAGGACACCGCCGCCGCTAAGTGCTGCTCTCCGCCTGGCGGTCCTGCGGCGAGCGAAGCCACGGACGGACACGGAATCGCAAAAGCAGGTCGCACAACGTGCGTGCACGCAAGAGGCTTGTTTACATTGCCATTGAGGAGGGGGGGAAGGGGGAGGGGAAGGAGGAGGAGGAAGAAGAGGAGATAGAGGAGGAAGAAAAGGAGTCGAAGGAAGGTGATTAGGGGAAGAAGGATGGAGCAGGAAGCAGGCCCTGGACACAACCTCCCACAACCCCAAAGCACAATCCTATTTCCCGCTTTTCAAAGCTAGAAAATACAAAAATCCCTTTCCCCTCTCCCCAAGAAAAGCCCCGCGGCACTCGCCCCCGTCATGACGAACATCTGACGCGACGGGAGATGACCGCGGCGTCCCCGGAATCGAATCCTGACAAACGAGACGCGGGCGAAAGTTTCCCCCGGGGGCCAAAAAAGGCGACCTGCCCCTCCGCCCGCTTCCGCCGTAAAAAAAGGGGAAGGAGTGTCAGTTGATGCCGGCATCAATGGCGGGTAAAATTCGCGGCAATAATTCTTAAAAGGAATCTGCATCCAAAAGGGAAGGCGGAGGGCGGGGGGAGAAAGGGCGAGAAGAGAAGGAAATCGGGTAGGAGGGAAACAGAGAGAGGCGAGGGTGAGGATAGAGGAGAGAAATTAGAAGAAAGGAGAGAAATTAGAGGAAAAGAGAAGAGGGGATAGAAGATAGGGAGGAGAAGGGAGAGCGGAGAGGGAGCTTGGGAGGGAAGGAGAGAGGGGGGGGGATGGGAGGGAGGGGAGTGGAGTGACAGAGAGGGAGTGGAAAAGGATAGAGAAAAAGCAGAGATCAAAAGAGAGAAAAAATAAGAGAAAGAAATGAAGAGAGGAAAAATAAAGAGAAAGAAAGAGATGGAGAGATAGATAGAGAGAGAGAAACCGCATCCAGAAAGGAGGGCAGGATAGGTGAGTTGCACGAAGGCCCTCCAACGCGACAGACTAAAAGGCCGCAGAGAGTAGGATAAGAGGTAATGAGAAAAGACAAGAGTGCTACCAGGAATTGGAAATAAAAGGGAGAGGGGGAGAAAGACAAGAAAGGAAAGAAAATGATGAAAGAGAGAGAGAGGGAGAGAGAGAGAGAGAGAGAGAGAGAGAGAGAGAGAGAGAGAGAGAGAGAGAGAGAGAGAGAGAGAGAGAGAGAGAGAGAGAAAATAAAGAATATAAAGAGGTATCAAATGGAAGTTACAAAATAAATAAAAATACATATGGTACAATCCGACAGGTTGCAGGGAATAGGAGAGAGGCGTCGGGGTGGGGTGAGGGACGGGAGGAGGATGCATGGGGAAGCAAAGACCAGGTAGGGACAGGTAGAGGGAGGGAGGGAGGGAAGGAAGGAGGATGTTGAAAATGTAAGGGAAGGAGGGCGGGGAGGGGAGGGGGGAGTGAAGATAAGAATACGGGCCCCTCACAGGATTACAAAGAAAGGGGAGGAAGCGCTCTCAACCTGCCGTTGGAGAAGGCGCGGCTGACTCGTAGCCCAGGCGAGACTTCAGGCGGAAGGAGAAGGATGGGCCGCGTCGCACTAGGAATGGGAAATTTAAGCTTGAAGCGAGGATGGTGAGGAGGGGGGGGGGTGAGGGGGGA
This sequence comes from Penaeus vannamei, assembly GCF_042767895.1. Classification (NCBI taxonomy): domain Eukaryota; kingdom Metazoa; phylum Arthropoda; class Malacostraca; order Decapoda; family Penaeidae; genus Penaeus; species Penaeus vannamei. Next base: position 27,968,466 of record NC_091553.1, read on the forward strand.
AGGTTAAGGGGAGAAAGAGAAGGTGCAACAGGGGGAGGAGGAGGACGGCGAAGTCGAATGATAGAAATGAGAGAAGGAAGAGAAAGAGAGAAGGAGAGTGAGAGAGAGAGAGAGAGAGAGAGAGAGAGAGAGAGAGAGAGAGAGAGAGAGAGAGAGAGAGAGAGAGAGAGAGAGAGAGAGAGAGAGAGAGAGAGAGAGAGAGGAGGGAGAGGGAGAGGAGAGGAGAGAGAGAGAGAGAGGAGAGAGAGAGAGAGAGAGAGGAGAGAGAGAGAGAGAGAGAGAGAGAGAAGAGAGAGAGAGAGAGAGAGAGAGAGAGAGAGAGAGGAGAGAGAGAGAGAGAGAGGAGAGAGAGAGAGAGAGAGAGAGAGAGAGAGAGAGAGAGAGAGAGAGAGAGAGAGAGAGAGAGAGAGAGAGAGAGAGAGAGAGAGAGAGAGAGAGAGGAGAGAGAGAGGAGAGAGAAACGAGAGAGAGGAGAGAGAGAGGAGAGAGAGGAGAGAGAGGAAAGAGAGAGAGAGAGAGAGGAGAGAGAGAGAGAGAGAGAGAGAGAGAGAGAGAGAGAGAGAGAGAGAGAGAGAGAGAGAGAGAGAGAGAGAGAGAAGAGAGAGAGCGGCAGAAAGAGGAAAATGCATGTATATACACAAACATACATCACCATGAATACACAAACATAAAACCGAAAGCCCAGTCTCGGCCGACGCACACACCAATAACTGCTCCCAAGCACAAGTTTACACACGCCCTCTTATATGCGCCTCAGTGGTGGTGTCGCGGAGGCGGGCTCCTGAACCTCACAATTAAATATTTACCAAAAAGGTGTCCAACATGCCATCGCCCTCGCCACACTCTTCTCCGTTGCTCCCTCTGCCTCTTTGTAGTCTCTTTCTGACATGCCCGCTCGTGTTTCATTAAATATACTTATACTTCAAATACCAGTATATATCAAATCTATCTTTCTATCGGTATCAACAACAAAAGGTATATCGTTTGGCGCCCAGTGGTTTTATCATGTCAGTTTTGTTTACTAAACTTTCGAGTTTAACGTTTTGCTTTTTTTTTTTTTGGGTGGGGGAGGGCTCCTAAAACCAAGAATTGTCACCATCTCGCCACCCACAACAACCTCCGACATCCTGACAGTTCCTCTGACACTTCCAATGACCAAAGGGGGCAGGGGAGGGGGTGTCACTCCGCGCTCCTACGAGATGCCCTGACGCGCCACCGCCTCGACACGGAAATCTCCCTCTCCTTCGCCCGTGGTCGACTAGAGGTCGCGCGGTTCGGGACTGCCACGCGGAAAAGGGTGCCACAAGTGCCGCGTCGTGCTCCGTTATGCTCATTTATCTTTACTGTTCGAAGAGCTTTTCAATCCGTAAAGCTAATTCTTCCTTCTACTTTTTTAGGTCGCTGGTGCATTAAAGTGCATTTCTGTTATATAGAAGCAGCGAGGTTGCATCGTACATCTATATTCACACACACACACACACACACACACACACACACACACACACACACACACACACACACACACACACACACATACACACATACACACACATACACACACACACACGCACGCATATGCACATGCACATGCACATACACATACACATACACACACACACACATACACACACACATAATATATATATATATATATATATATATATATATATATATATATATATATATATATATATATATGTATATGTATATGTATATGTATATGTATATGTATATGTATATGTATATGTATATGTATATGTATATGTATATGTATATGTATATGTATATGTATATGTATATATATGTGTAATGTGTATATGTGTATATGTGTATATGTGTATATGTATATATGTATACATATTCTTATACATAAATACATATAAACACAAACACCCATGTATACCTACAGTATTCTCTAAGTACTTTATAATCCTCGCATCCCTGTCGTGAAACCCATCCCTCCTCCCTTCCTCAACCTCATTCCCCCCTTTCCTCCCTCAATGTCAGCATCTTAGCGACCCTCCTTTCCCTGCAGCCACCTGTCCCCTCCCACCAGGCCGCGCGGTGCCCTGTCCCGCCCGCCCCTCCACTAATGAAGCCGCCACACCGCCTCACCCTCCCGCCCGTCGTCCCGCCGCCATTACCCTGATTGCTCGTCTACGTCTACCATTGTCTCCGGCCCGCCTGCGATCGGCCCGGCTGCGGCTTCCCTATCCCGACGACCCCACACAAGCCCTCAAACCCACCAACCCTTTCCCAAGCCCCCACACCCACCATCTCCTTCCCCAAGCCCCCACACCCACTATCTCCTTCCCCAACTCCGACCCCTCCAACCCAATCAATCCCCACCCTAGATTTCTTCTCCCCAAGTTACAAGAACGCGTCGGTCTTCGTTAGGTGTTGATTTTTTTTTCTTCTTTTTTACGGTATTTATTTAAAGGACACTTCTTATAAAGTTCAACGTCTTGGGACACATTTCTTACAACACTGACCTTATCCCGCCCCCTTCTTCTGCTAAGACTCTACAGCCAAAGAAAAAATGGACCTCTTACCTTTTTATTTGAGGGCGGGGGGGGTGAGGTGGGAGGGAGGGTAGCGTGGTGAATGAAGGGAGAGCGAAGAAGGAGGGAGGTAAGTGTGGTGGAGGGGAGGGGAGTGAAATGGGAATGAGAGAGAGTGGGAGGGAGAGAGGGGGAGTGGGAGGTAGGGAAGGAGGAGGAGTGGGAGGTAGGGAAGGAGGGGGAGTGGGAGAAAGGGAAGGGAGTGAACTGAAAGGGGAAAAGGAGAGACGGTGGGGGAGTGGGAGGGAGGGCCTTCGGGTGGGAGATAAGGAGAGAAGGGAATGAAGTGGGAAGAAGGGGACACAGGTGGAAGAAGAGGGAATAGAGTGTGATGGAGGTGGATGGAAGTGGGAGTGAGGCAAGAGAGAGGAACGTGAGTTGCGAGAGTGGAGATGGGAGGGTAGGAGGAATATGGGAAAGAGAGAGGTAGCAGAGTGGGAGAAGGGGGAGTAGGCTAGGAGAGATGGGGTAGTCCGCTGTAATTACATAATCAAAGCTCAAATGCCTTATGCGGTTCACCTGCTTTTTTCTCTCGCTCTCTGAGCCGGAAATGCGCCTGTGTTTACCTTCTCCCTCGCTCGCACTGGCTAATTTGTGTTTACGGTAAAGACTTTGGGAGTAAGAGGAGTTGTCGATAATGTCCCGTCAAAGAGAGAGAGAAAGAGAAAGAGAGAGAGAGAGAGAGAGAGAGAGAGAGAGAGAG
>NC_091553.1:27986729-27991729 GCF_042767895.1 Penaeus vannamei
AGAGAGAGAGAATCATACCATTCCCTCTCAACTAAGTCCTCAGAACATGGTTGATCTCCTCCTCCATCCGGAATACTTTCCTTATTTGCTCCACACGAGAGTACTTAGCGCCACCGACGTCCTTTTAGCCCCCTGTGCTCTCTCTCTGCCTCTCTGCCTCTCTCTTTCTCTCCCACTCGCCCTCTTACTCTCTCTCCCACCTTCCTTCTCTCAATAACTCCCTCGTCCTCTCCTTTTCTTTCTTCCGCTTCTCTCTCTCTCTCTCTCTCTATCTCTCTCTCTATCTCTCTCTCTCTCTCTCTCTCTCTCTCTCTCTCTCTCTCTCTCTCTCTCACTCACTCACTCACTCACTCACTCACTCACTCACTCACTCACTCACTCACTCACTCACTCACTCACCCACCCACCCACCCACCCACCCACCCACCCACTCACTCACTCACTCACTCACTCACTCACTCACTCACTCACTCACTCACTCACTCACTCACTCACTCACTCACTCACTCACTCACTCTCACTCACTCACTCACTCACTCTCTCTCTCTCTCTTCCTTCTCCTCTATCGATGCGATTATTACAACTTCTTTCTCTCACCATTAAGAAGAACCCTTCGAATATTCGAAAACTAGAATAGTTTTTGTTATTATTCAGGACATCTCAATTTGCGATTCATAACAAAAAAAACAACCCTTCTCCCCTTCTCACCCTGCTCGTACCCCTACCCCCTCCTCCCATCCATCCCTCTCCCTCTACCCCGTTAAACCCCTCAAGGACCCCCATCCACCCTCTACTCCTATCTCCCCCATATCCATCCACCCCTCTCACTCTACTCACACTCACCCCCATCTATCCACCTCTCTTATTCTACCCCCACCCATTCACCCCTCACCCCGCCCCCTCCATCCACCCATCACGCGCACTTCATTAAACTGAAAACTTTTTTTAAGGGGAAATCGTCCGGAATCTGGCTACCGTGGGTTAATCCAGTCCCTGTGACCCTTACAGACAAGGAAACCCCGTTTTATCCATCCGGTTCTGAGGGGGGAGGGGTAAAGACGGGGGGGGGGGGGGCAGGAAGGAGGAGGGAGGTTTTGGTGAGGGGGAGAGGAGGGAAGGGGAGGGAAGATGGGGTGAGGGGAGGGGGAGGGAAGTGGAAAGAAGATAGGGAGGGGGAGTGGTGAGAGGGAAGGGAGAGGGACTGAAGAGACAAAAGACAAGTGAAGGGAGAAATGAGGAGAGAAAGGAAGAGAAAATAGGGCAGAAAAGGAAAAGGCCGATTAGGAGGTAATGGAGAGGGGTCAGCAAGGGAGAAGGAAGAGCAGCAAAGGAGGGAGGAGGCGGAGATCTATCGAGGGTCAAAAAAGGTCCCTGGGAGAGCAGGGCTGACGAGGGCGCCGTCTCCAAGGGCCCGGGGAGTTGGCCGAGGAGATTCCTGGCGTCTCGCGGCGAAGGGCCGACGACAGCAGAGGCATCTTTCGCTCTCACTTCTTTTCCTACGCTGTCTTATACTTTCCCTCCCTTCCTTCCTTCCTTCCTTCCTTCCTCCCTCTCTTTCTCTCCCTCCTTCTCCATCCCCCTCTCTCTCCATCTCTCTCGCTCTCACTCTCGCGCCCTCTCCCTCTCTCTTTCACTCTCCCTCTCCATCTCCCTCCAGTAAATACGATTAAATAAAATAACCTCCCGACAACTCAACGACAAGGGTACTACATTATGGACTTCAAAAACACATGCCTTTAGGCCTACCATATAACAAGGGAAAAAATAAGTTGAATAAATAATGAAGGACAAAAACAACCGAAAAGAAACAAAAAGAATAAATGTGGAACGACAAGGAAATACGGGCTTAAACATCAGTATAATAAGATATTACGGCTCACCTCCCGGAAAATACAAATTGCACCATGACGTGTTGCACAAAACGTTCCTCCTGCCAGACTTAAAGCAGATCTTATTACTAAAGCCTCGAGTTCTTCCTACACACACACACTCAAACACACACACACACACACACACACACACACACACACACACACACACACACACACACACACACACACACACAATTTTTGAAACAAAAATTCTCGAGACATGACTGCAAGTTCCCAGGGTTGTCCTGAAACCTTGGCTAAAATCCCAAAATCGAAGAAATTTACGAATAGAAGTTAAAGCGGCAACTTTGACGTAGCCCCGAGAACGCTGTTTGGAGACTTCGGATATTTTATCTGGCCAGTACAAACAGCCGGAACTTTTTTTCCGCTCGTAGTGTGCGTGCTTTACATTTTCTTTTTCCTTTCTGCCTGCTTCCCTTTTTTTCTGCTTTGTAGTGCCTGTCTTTGCTTGCCTGCCTGTCTACCTACTTATCGGCCTGCTTTCCTTCCTTCCTCTCTGCCTGCCTCCCTGCCTGCTTCTCTAAAAGCATAACTGTCTGTTTGCTTTACTATCTGTCCGCCTGTAAGTTATCTTAACTGCCAGCCTGCAAGTCCATATCACTTACTAACAAGTACCTTTGCGACCGGCCCGCAGCGCCCGCCCAGCCGAACAGCAAGCCAGCTGCCCGGAATTCAATTAGCAAGTAAGCAAGCCAGCCAAGTCAGCGACCCCCCCCCCCCCCCAAGATCCGGATGATAAAGTCACCCGGCAGCCACACAGCCTGTAGGTCCTCGGTCGGCGAAGGCCACCGGAACCGCGGACCAGACCTAGACCAACGACGAGACGATCCCGCCGCCCAGACAGAAGGCCGGGAAGTGAATCAATGTCTGTTTGCCACTTCGCATCGCGTTCGACGTCAGCCTCATCGGCACTGCAGGAGCTACCCAGAGCCACCTCCTGCTGAAACTTCGCTCCAAGAAACCGTGCTAGGGGATTAATCACCTCAAGCCTCCCCTGCCTACTCCCTTCCTTTCTTTCCCTCTTCCATTCCTCTCTTCTCTCCTTTTCACTTTTTCTATACTACCTTCCCCTCTCTCTCCCTTCGTCCTTCCCACCCACTCCCTCTCTCTCCTTCTCTCCCTCCCTACCTCCTCCCTCACTTCCACCTTACCTACCTCCCTCACTCCCACTCTCCCTCCTGCACCCTAACCTGAGTCAGGTAGGGAGAAGCGGTAAAAGCGCATATCCCGAGAGGCCAAGGGATAGGTCGCCCCCCCCTCCCCCGATCTATCCCTCCCTCCTTAGCTGCTCTCTCTATAGATCCAGCAAGGCTATTAGATGGACCCTTGCCTATTGTTTTGTTATACCTAATATTCGCATGGATTCATACTCTTTCCCTTTCTCTCTCTCTCGTACTCTTCTCCTTATCTAACTCTTTTTTTCTCCTACTCGCCCTCTTTCTCTCCCTCCCTCCCTCCTCTCGCTCTCTTCCTCTTTTTCCCCTCCTTCCCTCCCTCTCTTCGGCTCCCAATATTCTTACTCTGCTTCTGTTTTCACGCTCGTCTCCAAAGTCTATCTTTACTAATGGTTACGTCTTATCCTGTCTTCCTCACTGCCGTTCCTTTTTTTGGGGAAATGTCTTGAGTGGTTCCCTGGCTGCGTGTTTCCGTGCTGCACCTAAGCGAGCCGATTTTCCAAGAATTTGCCAGAACTCTTAAGACAATTACGCACAGAAAACTACTGCGTTGGCCCGATACCGCCTTAATTGCGTGAGAAAGAGAGAGAGAGAGAGAGAGAGAGAGAGAGAGAGAGAGAGAGAGAGAGAAAGAGAGAGAGAGAGAGAGAGAGAGAGAGAGAGAGAGAGAGAGAGAGAGAGAGAGAGAGAGACGAGAGAGGGGGGGGGGGGGGAAGAAGAGAGAAAGGATAGACAGACAGACAGACGCAAAGAGAGGGACAGAGAAAGAGAACGTTATCCTCCACAGCGTATATTCTCCCGCCCCATTACCTCCCGCGTCAGGAGGACCTCCTCCACTCGCACTCCATAACCTGCGGAGCACGACAGGAATCCAAGCACAGCTCCTCCGACGGCGAGAAATAATCCATAGCTGGTCGACCCGCCCCTCCCCCCTCCTATCATTACGCCACGTCGAAGGCAAGCGACGGGAGGCAGTGAGAAACAATCGACACGCACAATGCGAACGAGCGCGCGTGGAATCGCTAATCCAGCGCAATAAGCACGCGCGCCCCGCCACGAAATCCGGTCGGCCAAATACTTCGGAAATTGCATAGTTTGCGCCAACTTCGGAACCTGCGACGTTCCCCCGGAATACGATCCGCTGTGTCCGGACACGACTTCGTACACCGACCAGCACAGTACGCGTACGTTAGTACATGCACTCATAAGATGGCCGCCATGTGTAATCGATGACCAGGAAGTCAAGAGAAGTGATCGGCGGCGCGGCGCGGCGGAAGCAACAACGGACGGCGGTCTGAAGCAAGGGCGGAGGGAACGACAGCAGTCCGGAGACGGGAAGGAGGGTAGAAATGTGAAAGGTGTGAAGGAAGGAAGGAGGGAGAAAGGTGGGAAAGAGGGAAGAAGGAAAGAAGGGAAGAGGGAAGGCGGGAATGAAGGAGGAGGGAGAGGGCGAGAGCGAGGCAACGCGAGCCAACACAACGCGTTTCTTCCGTTGTTTTGGCGATCGGGCACGTTTCCGGCCCCCCGTAGACACGCTCCACGCGCCAGGAATGACAACAGGGTCCTCTCCTCCTTCGCTGCGGCCTCGACGCTCGTGCAACCCGACCAGGAGAATGTCTCTTGGTATCCTTTTCTGGAGAAAAAATGCTTACACGAGTTAACGCCAGCGAGCGAACAAGGGGAAAAGAGAGGGAAGGAGAGGGAGAGAGCGGAAGAGGGAGGGAGGGACGCAATGACGGAGATAGAGAGGGAGAGCGACAGTGGGAAAAGAAGAGAGAGGGAGGGAGGGAGAGAGAAGGGAAAGAGTGAGGGGTGAGGGAAGAACGCGGTGACGAAGGAAGGAATGAAGGGATGGATGTAGTGACAAAGAAAGAAAGAGAGAACGAGAACGAGAGCAAAAGACAAAGACAAATACAAAAAAAGAAAGAAAGAC
>NC_091553.1:28006729-28021729 GCF_042767895.1 Penaeus vannamei
CCCCTCTCCCTCTTCTCCCCTCTCCCTCTTCTCCCCCTCTCCTCTTTCTCCCCTCTCCCTCTTCTCCCCCTCTCCCCACTCTTCTCCCCCTCTCCTCTTCTCCCCCTCTCCCTCTTCTCCCCCTCTCCTCTTCTCCCCCTCTCCCTCTCTTCTACCCTTCCTCCCACTGCCTACCCCGGCCTTACTCTCGCGGATTCAAGGGATGGAATAAACCTGTGGAACAAATAATCATGAACGGCGTAACTCATGGCCTCTTAAAAAAAAAAAAAAAAAAAAAAAACTCGAAGTTGCAGGTCTTACATTGTCTCATGGTTAAGGAATTTGAGTGTGAAGTAATTTGGGGATGTTGCTGTATAAACGTCATAAACATACACATATACGGACAGACATACAGACACGTCCGCACGGACGCACACACACACGCGCTCGCACGCACGCACACACACACAACACACGCACACACAAAAAAAAAATGAAAAAAAAAACACACACACAAATAAATAGACAAATATCCAACTATACGAGAGATTGCTAGTTAAACAAACAGAAAACACAAAAAACAGAAAGATCATAAAATACAGAAATAAGTAAAAGAGAAATAAAATGAGGATTCGCTCTTCCGACTCTCATCGGCTGAACGTCAAAAATGCGATGCTTCGTTAGCTGCAATTACGCAATGCCAATATAATGGCAACCTTTCAACACTAAATTCAGAGAAACGACTCTCCCTCTCCCCCCCCCCTAAAAAAAAGCGAAACCCTCCACCATCCCGGGGGCATGAGGAGGGGAAGAATTAATTAATTCATTGCAATTAATTTTCAAGGCGTTTAAATAATCAACTATTGTTTTTTACCTCCTTTTTTTCTCTTTTGTCCTACCCGTGCGTTCTTCTGGAGAAAAATGACTTCTCGCCATTAGATTAAAATGATTGATCTCTTTGTTTACGCGCCGAACATCATTTTGTTCATCCCTTCAATACAATGAAGCCTCACCAAATGCCTTATTCGCACAGCCGGTGTTGTCGCCGTAATTGACTTCATCCTCGAGAGAAGAATGACAATAGGCATTGTCAGAAATTGTAATGACAATATTTTTTTTTACTTTTTGATTAATCACCAACAATCATTATCATCAGTATTTCCATTGTAACATATTTATCTTGAGGATAAAACGTATATAAACGTATATATATAACGCCAATAACAATAACGGCAATAATTACCCCAAACAATAACAAAGGCATATTCCAAACACCGCCACCCTAACGAACAGCACAAATTATTCACAAATAACCACACTGTCTGTACTCCACCTCCCTCTTCCTCTATTCTAGGAAACTTGGCGCACTGCACATCCTTGAGCTCTAGTCCTCGAGGGTTCTAGGAGTTCTGTTCCTCGAAAAAGTCTGTCTTTCGAATAAGTTCTACTCCTCGAGAAAGCCCTGGTTCTCGAGGGAGTACTCTTCCCCGCTGAATCAACATAACCTCCCCCTTGAATGAGGCAATAACTCACTTCTCTCCCAGCGACTGAACCTGATATGCAAATGAGGACCGAGTCCACACGGAAGCACATCCCCGGGGGTGCAGTGCGTGGTATCCCGTGGCTATTTTATTGCCATTGTTGTTGTTCATAACGCTGAATTTCTTATCATTTTTTCTGTTGTTGTCAATCGTATCTATTCCTCTTGGATAGTAATTCCATCTACTAAAAATCATCATGATTCCTGTCATTCCGATTATCACTACTATTACAACAATAAGCAACCTCAATTATGAATTAACTACCCAATAAAACCCTGTGTCAGAGCCTCTGACAAGTTTTTTTTTTCCCTACTCAGTAAGTTGAGTACGATGAGGTTTCCTCCCAAACTTTATTTTCTCTATTCATAAAATGCCATTTCTGTTCATATTCAAGCCGTATTCTTTTAATAATTGGGTAATGATGTAATCCCGCAGCCAATTTGAGAAATCTATTTCTCAAAACCAATTCCGTGCCCGTTGGTCACACTCTGGCGGGGAGAAAATACAAGTCTGTCTCACCTTCTCTCACAACTTAACGCATACTCTGCCGCTGATTTCTGTCAATCAACATTAAATGTCGGTAAAGATGATAAATAAGAAAAAATAAGGGGAAATAAAAAAATCCTTATCAAATTTGTTTTCTTCGTCTGATACTGTGCATCGTGATTCAGCCCTTCAATCTAGTTATCAAAATCACTCATAGCGAGATACCCGATACCTCATCACCGACATCCTTCCCTTCCGAACTCTTCCTTCAATTCTTTCTCTCCGCTTTCCTCTAACTCTGCTTCCTCTACGCTATCGAACAGGACTTCACTTTAGCTTGAACTGCAACAGAATTTCCTCATTCCTCATCGCACAATATGCTTAACTGAGCTCTTACAAATACCTTACGAAATCCTCGATCCCTTGCCGTCCACGCTTCCCCCTCCCTCCCTCCCTCCCTCTCTCTCTGATCCTGGCTGAAAAACATCAATACCTAGTGAAGATGTTTCGTTCAATATCCGTCTCCCTTAACTCTGCTCTAGTTTCGTCAATAACATCCGAGCAAAGCTTGTGACAACGCTCAGGAACTGAACGGACTTTACATTTCTCGCTCTCACTTGACAGAATTTTCCCCGCCGCCTCTTCGTCGATCCTTCCATGAATCTCAAATAAATTCTCTCACTCTCCACCAAGTATCCTGCTCTTCCCTGCCACGCCCAGGCCGTTTCGACATGGGCGGCTTCTATTCTCCCTGTTTCTACCTTAATTTCGCGGCTCACGACAGGAAGTGCAGCGGCCAGCGTAACAAAAGATACAAACACCATCGCGTGTAAGCGCAAATAAAATGAAACGCTGCTAATTCCGTTCCCATTGCTGCAGCGTTTCATTTCACAATTCTACAGGAATTAAGAGACAAGATATTTCCTTGAATATCAATACGTTTCTTAAAATCAGTTTACGCTCTAACTCTTCTATCACTATATATTTCTAAACCAACTCATTGGATCTGTTATCTTAATTAGTTAAATCGTCCAAGTAAGACATGAATCAACCTGCCCTTGCAATAATCCTTCATTAATAATGCATCTCTAACTACGCTCTCGAAATCCTTTCTCTTCAGGTGGCATTTTTGACCGTCTGGGTGCTGGAATATCTGCTCAAAGATAATACCTGTTAAAAATTACGGTATCGTTCGCAATAAACTAATCAGTTTGAATTTGGACAGTTATTCAAGCCATTGTTTATTCTTTCATTATCATTGTTATAATGATGACGATGATAATGATTATCTTTACTGTTGTCATCATCATCATCATCATCATAATTATCATTATTATTATTCTCTTTTCACTATGACAATCAATATCATCATCATCATCACTATTGTCATCATCATACGCAACACTATCACCACCATTACTACCCCTCAAACCTAATCATCATCACCACCCGTAACGCCCACTGCACGCCACCGACGGCAGGACAGGTAGCGCAGCCGCGATTTCCCACAGGCTGCACCTGCACAGCCCTCACGTACACTCCCAGCCCCTCCAACGTTCCTGGCGCCTGAACAGTGTCCTCGGTCGGGCATTGCACCAACAATATAGTTGAATAAAAGAAAATGTTTTGAAAAATAATAACCATGGAGATAATAATTACGAAAGAAATTATTGAAAAATTACTGGGAGATAACAAGTATAAATGACCAGAGGCTAAATCTTGAATGAAACCAATGAGGTCAAAATATATAGAAATCCGCACAAAACAAAATTGATAATTAATGATACAAAACAAAAAATACCAAAAATCTCATAGAATACCACATAGTAAAACGATTACAACTTATCATTCTTACCGACACAAAACACCAATAACCTATAAAATATAAAAAGGTAAATAATAAAAATATAAGACCAGCACAAACGCAAAAGCTAGTCGTGAGCCTTTGAGAAAAGAGGAAGGGTGGAAGAAGGGGAAGGGGAGGGGGAGAGGAAAAGAGATAGAGAGACAATGATAGATATATAGATAGACAGATAGAGAGAGAGAGAGAGAGAGGAGGGAGGAGGGGGGGGGGTAATAGAGAGAGGGAGAGGGATAGAGGGAGGGGGGAGACGGGGGAAGAGGGAAGAGAGGGAGAGAGAGAGAATGGAAGAAGAGGAAGAGAGAAGAGAAGAGAAGAGAAGAGAAGAGAAGAGAAGAGAGAAAGATAAAGAGAAAGAGAGAGAGAGAGAGAGAGAGAGAGAGAGAGAGAGAGAGAGAGAGAGAGAGAGAGAGAGAGAGAGGAGAGAGAGAGAGAGAGAGAGAGAGAGAGAGAGTGGGGAAGAGAAGAGATGAGAAAGAGATGAGAAAAAGAGAGAGGGAGAGAGAGAGAGAGAGAGAGAGAGAGAGAGAGAGAGAGAGAGAGAGAGAGAGAGAGAGAGAGAGAGACGGGGGGGGGGGTTCAATATATGCGGGGAAATTAAAAACCGGATGATCTTCCGTCTCGAAGAGATATTAGCATACGAATGACTTTAATCGGCCTCCATTGATGGCGCTGGACGAATTTACTAAAGATGCTAATGCGAAGGGAATAAAGTGTTATGCCGCCCGACCAAACGACCTGCAGCTAAGGGTCATAATCCCGTGACCATCGAGTGATAACAACTGTGGAATGGAAATGCTGCCGTGTGCATGTCTGTCTCTTTGCGAAAGTTGCCTGCAATTGCTTCCACGTGCATCTATTATTTGTGCTTGTCTGTTCGGTTATTTGTTTGTTTAAGTGCGTTTACGTTTGTGTGCGCGCCTCTGTATATGCGTTCACGTGTACGTTTCCATGGGTCTGCATGTCATTGCATGTGTACCTGCGTGTATTTCCATTCGTAAACTTGTACATCTATCAATTTGTTCAACGTACCTTTACACGTCTGAATTCTTTATGACTTTATGGCGATATCCTTTTTTTTAACTCAATAAAAGAGAACAATAAAATGAATGAAAAAAAAACGTTCAATGCTGAACCCTTTGAGCTGTTAATACACTGCTATAACGAAACACCTGAACCTTCTCTCTCACGTCGCCAGTCCTATTCATGCACAAAATATATTTCTACAGACGCGTATATCGTGACAGGCAATTAAGCACACTCATGTCGCTATGGCCACACAATGACAAGTGCCGTAAAATGACGACAACGCTTTCAAAACAAATAAATTCCACATCCGCATCTTCCCTCGTCAATAAACCAATCAACCGAATAGAAAAGAAAGCTTTCCTCTCCGCAACGCAAGCCCGAAATACCGCAACAGCCCCGAAAAGCGGAACCGATTTGTGCACGAGAAGGGCGCCGAGTGAGTACGCATGCGAGCCAAAGTCTCCGGCGTAAACCTTATTAAACGAGGGATACTCCGCACGCCTCCGGACACACCACCGATGACGCAACAACTGCCAACGCAATCTCCGACGGAATTCAGTCATCCGACAGTTAAAAGACCGCCTGAGATTGGATCAAAGTCGTCATGTCCACTTGGAGATATGGAAAATGGAAAGGAGGAGGAGGGGGAAGGAGGATGGGGAAATGTGGGGGGAGGAGGGGAAGGGTAGAGGGGGGAGAAGGAAGAGGAGGGGTAAGGAGGATGGAGGAATTTGGGGGGAGGAAGGGGAAGAGTAGAGGGGGAGGGAGGAAGAGGAAGGGGAAGGAGGATGGGGAAACGTGGGGGTAGGAGGGGGAAGGGTAGAGGGGGAGAGGGAGGGAAGAGGAGGGAGAGGAGGATGGAGAAATGTGGGGGGAGGAGGGGAAGGGGGATGGGGGAGGAGGGAGAAGAAGGAAGGGGAAATGAGGGGGAGGGGAGAGGAGGAGGAAGGGAAATAAGGAGGGAGGAGGAACAGAAGGAGTAGGAGTAGAAAGAAGAGGAGGAGGAGGAGGAGGGGGATGCCAAGCCCTTGGCTAAAAGCATAATTGCTAAACCGACTCGCCTAAGATAAAATAAATGCATGACAATTTGAAGCATTCGAGAGGCACTGCACCATTGCGCAAATTAAAGAATTCAAGTATAGAAAAAATGGCAATAATAGCACTTCTAGTAATAATAATGATAACAACCTCAATAACAACACCAACAATAACAACTACAAAAATAATAACATCAGGAATAATAAGAATAACAACAACAATAATAGTAATAATCACAATAATAATGATGATGATGATAATGCAAATAATAATACAAATAATAATAATAATAGAATAAGAATAATAACAATGACAACAACAACAACACCCCTCCCCCCCCGCAACGTCACCCTCGACGGCAACCGCAAGCGCGGCCCGCAGCCTTTCCAGCGAGCCGTCCGTAAGCGTTCGTATGCGTCCCGTTTCACTGCATGGCGGTTCGCCGGGCGAAGAGGAGGGGGAAGGGCAAAGTACTCGATATGGAATACTATACTGTGTGTGCGTGTGTGTGTGTGTATGGATACGGTTGGTTTACTGTCCGAGTGGGCGTAATTGAATGAAACGGGGGGGAATTGCGTCCATTTTTGGCGTGTCTCACGATTTTGTTTCCATTTTGTTTTCATTTCTAAAACAATATCACATCTTTTTTGTTGCTGGCTAGTTTTCCGCACGTGCGCCTGTTTATTTTTTAGTTTTTAGCGCACATACATCTACACTTACATCACCATACAAGCCCACATGTAAATATCTATGCATCCGTTTAAAGAAAAGGCAAAATATCCAAATAGGGAATATATATAAGTAGGAACAAACGGCTGGTTTGTTACAATTGTGCTAGGCCCAACCCAATGAATATCCATATTTACGAACATATATATACACAAATTAATGCATGTCTATCTATCTACATGATAAATATATATCTACCTATCAATCAATATGGTAGATATGCGTTTCATGATAGATATGTATCCATTTCCGTGTATGTGCATGTCCGTATATTTGAATATCTATTGAGTAGGGCCTCGCAAAATTTTCACAGACCGGCCGAAAGCCAACCGTCAAAAGTCGTAAAACCTTTGATAAGAACAGACTTCCGGTGCCAGAAGCCCTTCCCCCTCCGTTTTCCAACACTGAATTTTATCCATTTTTCAGCTCCTCTTCGCATCCATATTTCAGACCCAGACGCGTCCCTCGCGTTCCGGTGGACAACCAAACAAAAGTACAGATGCGGGAGAGACGCTCCTTGGTCTCCCTTCCCTTGCTCTAATCTCTGTTGCAACAATCAATCTGCGCTCCCTTGCCCTGCTGCCCTTTCCCATCACTCCTCCCCTCCTCCTTCCTCTATTGTCCTCTCCCCTCCTCCTTCCCCCGCCTTTCCCTCCTTCCCTCTCCCCTCCCTCCTAACCTCTCCCTTCCCTCCTACCCCGCCTTTCCCTGCCCTGCTCCTCCTCCCTCCTACCCTCTCCCCTCCCTCCTTCCCCGACTTTCCCTCACTGCCCTCTCCCCTTCTCTCCTCCTTGACTTCTTCCCCTATTGCCCTCTCCACTCCGTCCTCCTCCGCCTTTCCTTCCCCTCTTGCCCCCCCCTACCCCCCAACTCCTTTGCATGCTACGACATCAACTTCAAAGGAGAACCAGAGTCTTTTTAACAGCAGGAAACAGTAGCATGATCATGGCAAATGACTGCCCACCGCCCCCTTTGCCGCAGACCCATCCCACCTGGCCCTACAATGTCCCCCTTGCCCCCTCCCCACCCCCCTCCCTCCCTCCTTCCCTCCCAGTGCCGTCGACGTAACAAGGTCGTCACCGCCGTCCGAAGGCTATGGCATCGACGTCCTTAGCTGAAGTGTGCAGGATCGGCGTTCAGGTGAGTGACCAATAATCGATGCAGGTGAAACAGCAGCTCGGGGTTGACAAGACTGTTACATTCCATCACTCCCTATCCCCGCCACCCCTTCCCCCTTCCCTTACCCCCCCCCCTCGACTGTTTCTCTGCTCAGTGACTCCCTATCCTGCCTGGCCAGAACGGTGAGGGAGGTGGGGGGCGGGGCTTGTTGATATGCTAATGTAACTCATAATTACTAGTCTCTCACTCAATCATTCACTCGGTCACTCATTCATGCGCAATTACTTAGTCGCTGCATTTTTCTAAAGTAAAGTATTTGGTATCGCTCTCCCTCCCTCTCTCTCCCTCTCTCTCTCTCTCTCTCTCTCTCTCTCTCTCTCACTCCCTCCCTCCCTCTCTCTCTCTCTCTCTCTCTCTCTCTCTCTCTCTCTCTCTCTCTCCCTCCCTCCCTCCCTCTCTCCCTCTCTCCCTCCCTCCCTCCCTCTCTCTCTCTCTCTCTCTCTCCCTCTCTCTCTCTCTCTCTCTCTCTCTCTCTCTCTCCCTCCCTCTCTCTCCCTCTCTCTCTCCCTCTCTCCCTCTCTCTCTCTCTCCTCTTCTCTCTCCTCTCCTCTCCTCTCTCCCTCTCTCCTCTCTCCCTCTCCTCTCCCTCTCTCCCTCTCCCTCTCCCTCTCTCTCCCTCTCCTCTCTCCTCCTCCCCTCTCCCTTTCTCTCCCTCTCCTCTCCCTCTCTCTCTCCCTCTCCCTTTCTCCCTCCTCCCTTCCCTCTCCCTCTCTCCCTCTCCCTCTCCCTCTCCCTCTCTCCCTCTCTCACTCTCTCCCTGCCCTCTCCCTCTCACCTCTCCTCTTCCCTCCCCCTCTCTGTCTTCTCCTCCCTCCCTCTCTTTCCTCTCCCTCTCCCTCTCCCTCTCCTCTTTCCTCTCTCTCCTCCCCCTCTCTCCACTCTCTCTCCCTCTCCTCCTCCCTCCTCTCTCCTCCTCACTCTCCTCCTCTCCTCTCTCCTCTCTCTCCCTCTCCCTCTCTCCCTCTCCCTCTCCCTCTCCCTTTCCCTCTCTGCGTGTGTGTGTGTATGTGTGTGTGTGTGTGTGTATGTGTCTGAATGTGAGTGTGAGTGTGAGTGTGTGTTTGTGTCCATGTATGTCCACGTGTGCGTCAGTAATGTGTCTATATAAATCATGTCTGGACAAAATGTATTAACAAAAGAAGAAACAAAAAAGACGAAACTCAAGGCAGGCACCAGGCCCTCTCTCACTTGAGCAGTAGTTGCCCCAAACAGCTCACTGACCAGCTCAAATGTAATTCATGCTTTCTGTACAACTTAGCTCACTGCTCATCACGAATTTCAATCTGATTCACCACTTGCCTAACACATCCGTTTATTCACCCACTCACTACTCACACATAGAAGCATTTTTTTCTTCATTTATTTACTCATTCTCTGACAATATCGCACGAGAAATATTAGTGCGAAGAAATTGTCAACACAACAGGATTTGTAGTCTACTCCATAGACATTTACAGTTATCATTGATATCATATCTTAAATAAATAATACCAGAATGCAACAATAACAAAAACAATAATAATAACAGTAATCATAATAATAATAATAATAATAATAATAATAATAATAATAATAACAATAACAATAAAAATAACAACAATAATAATGTCAATAATAATTACAATAAAAATATAATAACATTAACAATAACAATAAAAACAATCTTCATTATCATAATTATAATAACCATACAAATTGTGATGATAATAATAACAGTAATAGTAATAGTATTAATTATAATAATCATTATTATTATTGTTATTATTATCATTATCATCAGAATAATAATAATAATAACAATAACAACAACAACAATAATAATAATAAAACAAAAATATTCCTAATATTACCACCATTATCACCAACAACAAAAAGCAAGCAAGAACACAATCAACAACAACCCCTGAAATAAACACCCAGAAACCGCATACTTCTACTTGACCTACCTTGACTGACAAGTTGCTCTCGCGCATGCGTTGTATCGTCTCCTGAATACCCTGTAACTGTCGAATATTCTCATCTGGAAAGATACAAGAAAAAAACACATGTTATTAAAAGAGAAAACAAAAAGATACACTCATTAACTTTAATACTGTGGTATGAAATGACATACATTACTACACTAGCGTTTTTACGATTAAAAAACAATTCCTAATACTCAATAAAATCAATATAAATGGTACTGACAACAACAGCAACGGCAGTACCACCACTATTTCAACAATGACCGCAACCTACAATGATATGCCCAGATAACCAAAACTCCAGAGGCGGTGGCAACAACAAATCTAAAAATAATAACAAAACCCGAGCCGTGAACACCTGACACGACGCCTCCATTCTTCTCAACTGCCTTCGTCTGCACACCGTCTTAAATCCGACAGGTGAGTGATGCGCATCAAACGTGATTGGGTTTCTACCCCTTCCCTCTCGTCCGTCTTCCTCTCGCTTCCCGGCCCCGCGCGAGCTCTCACAAGGAACAGAGTATGTGGGGGGAGGGAAAGAGAAGCGGAGAGGAGGATGTGGGGGGGGGGGGGCGGCGGCGATAAGAGAGAGAGAAATGGAGGAAGAGAGAACGGAGGGGGAGAGGATGGAGGGAAATGGAAAAGAAAGAGGGGAGGAAAAGGGGATGGGAGGCGAGATGGGAGAGGGAATTGGAGGAAGAGAAAACAGATGGGGAGGGAGATAGGGAGAGAGAGGAGAGAATGGAAGGGAGGGAGGGAGGGAGGGGAGGAAGGGAGGGAGAGAGGAAGGGAGAGAGGGAGAGAGAGAGGAGGAGAGAGGGAGGGAGAGAGGGGGAGAAAGAGAGAGAGGGAGAGAAAGAGATAGGGAGAGAAAGAGAGAGAGAGAGAGAGAGAGAGAGAAAGAGAGAGAGAGAGAGAGAGAGAGAGAGAGAGAGAGAGAGAGAGAGAGAGAGAGAGAGAGAGAGAGAGAGAGAGAGACAGAGAGAGAGAGAGAAAGAGAGTGTGATAGAGAGAAAGAGTGTGTGATAGAGAGAGACAGAGAGAGAGAGAGAGAGAGAGAGAGAGAGAGAGAGAGAGATTGAGAGAGAGAGAGAGAGAGAGAGAGAGAGAGAGAGAGAGAGAGAAGAGAGAGAAGGTGGGTGTCACTTCAACCGATATCCACTCTTTCAAGCAGTCATCACAGCTGCACGCCCACGAAACACCCAATGCATATATGTCATCAAAGTGGGGCATGAGGAGCTTTGTCCTTTGACCTCGGGGAGAGAGAAGAAAGAGAGGGAAAGGAGGGAAGGGGTGAAGGAGGATGATAGAGAGAGAGTTAGAGAGGGAGGGAGGGATGGAGGGAGAGGGTGAGGGCGTATGGGAGTGGGAGAAGGAGGGAGGATGGGAGTGAAGGAGGGAGGGAGGGATGGGCCTGGTTAGTACCAAAGGTGAAGAGGGGGTGTGTAGGAATTTGCAAAGAAGGAAAGGATGAATTAAGGGATGGAGGGAGATGCAAAACAGGAAGATAAAGGAAGAAGAAAGGGAGCGGAAGGATAAGGAAGGGGATGACGGAAGAAGGAAGGAGGAAGGGCAAAGGGTGTAGGCGAAGGAAGGCGGAAGGAGCAGGAGAGGGGCGATGGGGGTGGCAGGGGGCGGGGGGTGAGGCGCCGCGTAGGCCCAACTATTGAGCGGGCGCATGCAATACGCGCCGATATCACGTGGCCAGCGACGGCGGTTAAAGGGAATATGTCAAAGCCGTGTCAGCCGGGCCGGAAATCTTCGCAAATATTTCATTAATCAGCTGCAAACAGAATGCAGCGCTCACGGCGGCCGAGGACCTGCCCCGTCCTGCAATAGCCGACACGGGAGCGGCCGCTCGCCCGTGCAACAGGTCTCGTGCAAACAGCCGACACCCGGTCGAGTTGCTCGATCAAAGACTGCATTAATTATGCAAACAATCACGACGGCTAAATGAGGTGAAGGACTTGCTGTAATTTGAGCTGCGCAGCCATACTTACACAAATAAATACACACATACAATATACAAATGTTTATACATACTTACATATATATATATGTGTGTGTGTGTGTGTGTGTGTGTGTGTGTGTGTGTGTGTGTGTGTGTGTGTGTGTGTGTGTGTGTGTGTGTGTGTGTGTGTGTGTGTGTGTGTGTGTGTGTGTGAGCATATATATATATATATATATATATATATATATATATATATATATATATACATATATACATATATACATATATATATATATATATATATATATATATATATATATATTTTATATATATGAAAAAAACATACATGTGTGTGTATTTGTGGGTTTGTGTGTGTGTGTGTTTGTTTCTATATGTATACATATGTATTCATATGTATTCTTATATATATATACATATATATATATATATACACATAAATACATATATCATATTCATATATGCATATAAATACACACATAAACACACACACATACACACACACACACCCATAATTATATGTGTGTGTGTGTGTGTGTGTGTGTGTGTGTGTGTGTGTGTGTGTGTGTGTGTGTGTGTGTGTGTGTGTGTGTGTGTGTGTGTGTGTGTGTGTGTGTGTATGTATGTATGTATGTATGTGTGTGTGTATATATATATATATATATATATACATATATATACATATATATATATATATATATAAACATAAACATACATATTTCTACATATACATATACATATATACGCATTACATACAGATACACCCATATATATATGCATATATATACACACATACACACACACTCACACACCCATGCATATTATATAATATATATATATATATATATATATATATATATATATATATATATATATATATATATAATATACATATAGGTAGACAGACAACAACACTAACACACACATGTACGTATACGGAGACACGTCCTAAAACAGCAGTGTCCCGCCCCGTGATCCCCTCCCATTATTTGCTTGGGCATTAAATTAAACACGGCCCATGTTTGAGCAAGAGTTGCATGTTCTACAGGATTACCCTGGATTATTCTCCCCCCCCCTCCCCCCGCATTACAAAACTGTTTGTTGATTCAATAGACAGACTCTTGATTACTTGCTTTCTGTAATGCCTTTGTCAACTGGCTATACCCTTGACACACTGCGATTCTGCAAATTCATCAGCTTTTAAAAGGCTTTTATGCCAGTAAAATAAATAAATAAATAAATTGAAAAAAAAACATCAATCAATCCATCAGCTAAACCAATTACTTTAGATTTCATCCGTGTATATCAGCACAATGTTTATATGAGTTATGCAATCACATAAAAGTTTATCAAATTTCTATAAACAGCAAGTACGATTTTAAGGATCTTATCTCAAGAGGATCGGAACGCATTCAAGCAGAGGGTTGCGAGCGAGGCTGACAATCACCACGGTATTCACGGGTCATCGCTCGCACCCGCTGCCACAATGTCAAGCTCGATGACCGCAGACACGGAGGCCAAATATACATACATATGTATATGTGTATGTGATATATGCGAGAGAGAGAGAGAGGGGGAGGGGGAAATAGAGAGAGGGGAGGGGCAAAGACAGAGAGAGAGATGGAGGAGAGAGAGAGGGGGGAGTGGAGAGAGAGGAAGAGGAGAGGGAGAGGGAGAGGGAGGGAGGGAAAGGGAGGGAGGAAGGGAGAGGGAGAGGGAGAGGGAGAGGAGAGGGAGAGGGAGAGGGAGAGGGAGAGGGAGAGAGAGAGAGAGAGAGAGAGAGAGAGAGAGAGAGAGAGAGAGAGAGAGAGAGAGAGAGAGAGAGATAGAGAGAGAGAGAGGAAGGGAGAGAGAGAGAGAAGGGAGGGAGGTAGTGAGAGAGAGAGAGAGAGAGAGAGAGAGAGAGAGAGAGAGAGAGCGAGAGAGAGAGAGAAAGAAAGATTGAGACAGAGAGAGAGAGACGGGGGAGGGGGAGGGAAGAGAGAGGGAGAGAGAGAGAGAGAAAGGGAGAGAGAGGGAAAGAGAGAGAGAGAGAGAGAGAGAGGGAATGAGAAAGAGGAGAAAGAGATAAAAAAAGACTCGAAAGAGACAAGAGAACATTCAGAGACATTCCACATCCCTCCCTCACACCCGCCTTCCAGTACATCTCTATTAATGAAAACCAAAACGTGATCTTCATAGAGTCTACGCATGACCCCCCCCCCCACCCCAGGGCCGGCTCAACCCAGGACCACATTTTCCGAACGACTAATAGAATTTAACGAGGCCAAATGAGATCCAACAAATGCCTTGCCAATAAAATCGACTCCGGCAATGGCGCCACGGCTCACATATACACATTCTGCGCTCTGACGTCACCGGCCCGGAAAATACAACAGGGTGGGGATAAAATACAATCATAACAGAACAACACGAAAAATATACACTCTGATCAAAAGAATAAAATCGGGGGGTAAATGCAATAACATAAAATGCAATGCGATTGAACTGACTCGAGCCAATTAATACAACGTCAAATAAATAATAAAACCTGACATCAAACTGCACGAATACAATCGAAAGAAAATAACCAACCCACATCCAAAAAAAATGAAGCAAACTCAAGTAAAAACAACAACAGCTGACTGGCCTGGCCCTCACTCCCCCGAAAACTCAATTACAGGCGAAGATATGCAACGAAAAGCCACAAAGACACACATACAGAGACATCTTCCTCCTATCCTCCCCCCAAGAAAAAAGGAAAGTACGAAAAAAACGGCCCAAAATAGACCCGCGCCCAAAACCAATTCGTCCAAAAACCCAAAAGCTGAATAAAATATGTACGCGGGACGAGCCACACGCGCCGGGTTCCCTTCCACGCAAAATGAAGTGGAAAATTAGCCGTTAAACAAGCGGAGCACTATCTTGCCCCGCCACGCCGCGCCAGGCTCTCTGCTCACTTTCATTTTTTCTTCTTTCTCTCATTTATTCCCTTTTCCAATGTTTTTGTTTCTTAAATTCTGTCAGTCTTCGCTTCTCCTCTTTATTCTTTCCTCTTCCTTATTCTTTCGTTCATTAACTCTTTCTATTCCTCTCCTGTATGTGTCTTAATTCTTTATCCCTTCCCCCCTCTCTCTCCCTCTCCCTCTTTCCCTTCCACCATCCTAAACCAGCGAGAGAGAGAGAGTCCCGGCAATGTCGAGATTCATGCAGATGCAAAACAGGCAATGAAGAGGGAGGAGCACA
>NC_091553.1:28049229-28051729 GCF_042767895.1 Penaeus vannamei
GTAGTGGTAGTGGTAGTGGTAGTGGTAGTAACAATAACAGCAACAATAATACTAATAATAACAATGGCAAAAAAATAATAACAATAACAATAAATATAACAATTGTAGTAATGCTAATACAAATAATACAGAAAACGACGCACTTTCACACAAACAATCCTACATCAAAATCAGCAAAAAGCCCCAAAGACAGCGCGGCAGCCGCGGGGAACGCAAATAGGGCTAAACCAATTTTCGAGTCATCAATACCTGATATGAAAAAGGACACCCCATTTCCGCCGTTTCCCCCTAAGCGCATCAACTCAAAGACTCCGCACCAAAAAAAAAAAAAAAGATTCCATAGTAGGAGGAGGCAACTCCCTCCCCCTCCCTCTTTCCCTTCCACTCCTCCCTCCCTGGCTCCTATCTCCCCTTTCCCCATTCTCACTTCATACATTCGCCATCTCTCTTTGTCTCCTTCTGTTCTCTGTTATCTGCACGCTCTCTCTCTCTCTCCCTCCCTCCCTCCCTCCCTCCCTCCCTCTCTCGCTCTCTCTCTCTCTCTCTCTCTCTTTCTCTTTCTCTTTCTCTTTCTCTTTCTCTTTCTCTTTCTCTTTCTCTCTCTCTAAGAAAAGAAAGGAGTGATGGGACCACAAATCGGAAGGCGAGATAAGAATAAGAGAGAAAAAGGAAACACATCTAAAGCGAACGAGACCAGCGCCTGGAAGTAGGGACTCGGGACCTGGGAGGGGGAGGGGGAGCAAGGAGAGAGAGAAGGGGCGGAACAGGGAGGGGGAGGAATGAGGGGAGCAGGGGGATAGGAAGAGAGGGGGAGAAAGGGGAGGGAGTTGGGATGGGAGTGGGGAATGGAGATGAGGGAGCGGGTTATGAAGAGTGAGGTGTGCGTAGTGGGAAAGTGGAGGGTGGGTGGTAGGGTGTGAGGAGTAGGAATGAGGAGCGAAAGGTAGAAATGGGAAGTCATGAATGCCGAGGAGAGAAAACGGGAGTGAGGATTATGAAGGATTAAGGATTGGGAAGTGTAAATGGGTAGTAGGGAAGGAAAGAGAAGGAGTAGAAAGGGAGGAATGGGCCGTGGGCAATTGGGAGTGAAGAGTGGGGAGCGGAAGGAATTCATCTTCACGGATATTAGCAGCACGCCAATGTTCGGATGGGCGGCCCTGAAAGAGCGTGGGCGGCGGCTGAGTCTTACCTTCTCACTGACTATGTATGTTGGGAGAGATGCATTGGTGTAGTGTGTGCGTATGTTTGAATTTATGACCATACGTATGTATGTATGTATGTATGTATGTATGTATGTATATTTACAGGATATATGTATGTACTGCATGTATATATAAGCATGTATGTATGCATGTATGTATACAAAGATCTACTTGCATGTTACATACGTACGTACGAACGTACGTACATACATACACATATTCAGAGAGAGAGAGAGAGAGAGAGAGAGAGAGAGAGAGAGAGAGAGAGAGAGAGAGAGAGAGAGAGAGAGAGAGAGAGAGAGAGAGAGAGAGAGAGAGAGAGAGAGGGGAGGGAGAGGGAGGGAGGGAGGAGAGGAGGGAGGGAGGGAGGGAGGGAGGGAGGGAGGGAGGGAGAGAGAGAGAGAGAGAGAGAGAGAGAGAGAGAGAGAGAGAGAGAGAGAGAGAGAGAGAGAGAGAGAGAGAGAGAAAGTGGGAGGGGGGAGGAGGGGAGAGGGGAGGGAGAGGGAGAGGGAGAGAGAGAGGAGAGGGAGAGGGAGAGGGAGAGGGAGAGAGAGAGAGAGAGAGAGAGGAGAGAGAGAGAGAGAGAGAGAGAGAGAGAGAGAGAGAGAGAGAGAGAGAGAGAGAGAGGGAGAGAGAGAGAGAGAGAGAGAGAGAGAGAGAGAGAGAGAGAGAGAGAGAGAGAGAGAGAGAGAGAGAGAGAGAGAGAGAGAGAGAGAGAGAGAGAGAGAGAGAGAGAGAGGGAGAGAGAGGGAGAGAGAGGGAGAGACAGGGAGAGGGAGAGAGAGGGAGGGAGGGAGAGAGGGAGAGAGAAAGAGAGAGAGGGAGGGAGGGAGAGAGAGAGAGAGAGAGAGAGAGAGAGAGAGAGAGAGAGAGAGAGAGAGAGAGAGAGAGGGGGGGGGGGGCAGACACGGACAGACAGACAGAAGGGGCCGGGAGAGAAAAATAGGCGGAGATAAGAGGGGCAAGGAACAGAGCAGTCCCAACCGCTCAACATTTACACGACTTTTGCAAACTTTCCGGCAGTCTCTCCCTAATAATAAAGATTAATGTGTAATCATTGACGCACACGAAATATATCCTAGTTTTGCCAGTTTTCTCAAGGGCTATAGGGTCCCCCCTCCCCCCTCTCTCTCTCCTCATTTCTCCTCTCCATTTCTATCTCTTCCTCTTCATCGACTTTCTTACGGTTTCACACTTTCCTTCTCTTTCCTCCCCTTTTCCCTTGCTACATTTCCATCGACTTCCTCTTTCTATCCTTCCCCCTCAATCGTGTAACGTAAAGTCCCCACGCACCGAAC
>NC_091553.1:28074229-28076729 GCF_042767895.1 Penaeus vannamei
TCTGTCTGTCTGCCTGTTTGTCTGTCTGTGTGTCTGTGTCTGCTTGGCTGTCGATGTCTCTGTCTGTACACACACACACACACACACACACACACACACACACACACACACACACACACACACACACACACACACACACGCACACACGCACACACACACACACGCACACACACACACACACGCACACACACACACATACATACACACACACACACACACACACACACACATATATATATATATATATATATATATATATATATATATATATATATATATATATATATATATACTTTTTTCTCGTATCTCTATCTCGCTCTCTCTGTCTCTCTCAAATATGCGCTGGCACACATGCGTGGATCTAATATCCCCCCCCACCAAACACACACCTCCACTGACACAAACAAAAGCCCTTCCCTCCCTTTCCCCCCTCCACACTCACACTCCCCCTCTCCCTCTCCCTCTCCCTCCCCCAAACACAAACACAACGTGCTGGCGAAGGCACAAAGCCAAAATCCTCTCAAAACGCAGAGGGAGTTACCCTGTCTCACTTTCGCAATAACAGCCATGGGAGGGAAGGAAGGAACAAGGGGAGGGAGAGGAAAAGGGAGGAGGAGGGAGGGAGGAAGGAGGGGAGAGGGGAAAGGAGGTGAGGAAATTAGGGAGATAGAAAGAGAGAGAAAAGGAGAAATGGTAAGTTAACTAGGGCGCCCAGAATCCCCCCCCCCTTCCATCCGCTAAAGCAAACGAGTGGCTGACGGAACGAAGAATGGAGGTAGGGAAGGAGGGAGCGAATCAGGGAGAGAGGAGCGAGAGCTAGCGGGTGGGTACCTGGGCTCCTAGGGCTCCCTCCCCCCTCACTGCATCCTAACCTCCCCCATCGAGCTACCCCCTCCCCCCGCAGCAAATGAGGTGTGAGGGAGATGAGGTGAGGACTGGGCACGCAAGGAAAGTAATGAGGCACGAGGTGGAGAGGGGAGGGGATGGGAGGGGAAGAGAGGGGAGTGAGGAGATAGGAGAGGCGAAGTGAGGTTAAGCGATGGGACAGG
Source organism: Penaeus vannamei (assembly GCF_042767895.1). Classification (NCBI taxonomy): domain Eukaryota; kingdom Metazoa; phylum Arthropoda; class Malacostraca; order Decapoda; family Penaeidae; genus Penaeus; species Penaeus vannamei. The sequence continues at coordinate 28,075,279 of NC_091553.1, forward strand.
GAAGGATGGGTGAAGAGAGGAGAGGAGTCGCGGAAGGATGGGAGGGGGGGGGGATGAGAAGAGAGGGGAGGGGCTGTCCAATGATAATTAAGCAACGTGTCATAATATGCAACATGGCCCAGGAGCAAGGCGAGAAAGGGTTGCGCCGCCTTCCGAAGCGAAACTGCAGCCCGAGTCACACGTTCATTCTGCAGGCGACCCTTGTTGAGGACGAAAATGATCAGAAACACTGTTATTTAACGCTCATAGAATACCTGTAATGAAGCATGTGCGTTTGCTTAAGACTGTTTTGACAAGACTCAAGCATTTCCCCAAATTCTTCCATGCAAGTATTATCCTTATAATTCCGTTAAAAAATAAAAATAATAATTGAAAAAAAAAGTTTAAACTGCCTTATCATATCTTGCATACTTAGCATACTTTTCTAATTCAGTAACATAAAAAAGACAGCAAAATGCCTATCCTTTCTTATCCCTCCACCTGCTTTACATATTTCTGATTACGGATTCATGCTGGTAAAAATAAATATATAAATAAATAAAACTAACGACAGGTCGTCACTCGGCCGTTTTGCCTCAGGCGAAATGAGATTGCTTGTGCATTTGCAGACGGCAAAAGTCAGCTCCCTCCTCCTCCCTCTCCCTCCTCCTTTCTTCCTCCTTCCTCCGCTAATCCTGCCCGTTGCTCTTCATAAGAAAAACCAAGCCAACTTGGTAATTACAGCCAAGCATTACAGATAAAGTTAAGATCCTTTCAGCCTGCGGAAGATTGGAGAGGGAGGGGGCAGCGGATGGGAAGGGGAGACGGTGGATGGGGTGGAGAGGGGAGGGGAGGGGAAGGGGAAGGGGAAGGGGAAGGGAAAGGAGGGAAAGGAGGCAAAGGAGGAGGAGGAGGAGATAGGAAGGTGGTAGTGGAGATAAGAAGGTAGAAGTGGAGAAGAAAGAGAAGAAGAAGATGAAGGAGGAGGAAGGAGACCGAAAGAAGAAGAAGATGGAGGAGGAGGGGGGAGACCGAAAGAAGAAGAAGGAGGGGAAGAGAGGGAAAGGAGAGAAGGAAGGAGTTGAGAAAGAGGAAGGGAAAAGGAAGAAAGCAAAATCCTAAATACGAGCCCATTACACAAATTAGTTGTATAATGAGAATGCTTGATTAAAATTGCTGAAAGAAATTTTGGAAGACGAGAAAAAATATTAATAAAAAAGGAAAGTGAAAAGAAACAAGAAAAACACACAAAACAAGAGCATGAAAGCCATGAAAGGCTTTTTAAATCCCCCATCACCAAATGCAAGCACAGAGTCTAAAGCCCCCAGTGCGCTTCCTGCTTTTCAACGCAAGGGAGAGCGAGGGGTTTTAGGCCTATCTTATCAGAGGAACCGGGCGCATCTGTGTGTGTGTGTGTGTGTGTGTGTGTGTGTGTGTGTGTGTGTGTGTGTGTGTGTGTGTGTGTGTGTGTG
>NC_091553.1:28084229-28086729 GCF_042767895.1 Penaeus vannamei
CTCCCTGCCATCGCGCGTACCCACCAATTCCCTCTCTCCCTCCTCGCCCACGTACACACAATATCCCTCTCTCCCTGCCACCGCGCGTCCCCACCATTTCCCTCTCTCCCTCCCCGCCCACGTACACACAATATCCCCCTCTCCCTGCCACCGCGCGTCCCCACCATTTCCCTCTCTCCCTCCCCGCCCACGTACACACAATATCCCCCTCTTCCTGCCACCGCGCGTCCCCATTTCCCTCTCTCCCTCCTCGCCCACGTACACACAATATCCCCCTCTCCCTGCCATCGCGCGTCCCCACCATTTCCCTCTCTCTCTCCCCGCCCACGTACACACAATATCCCTCTCTCCCTGCCACCGCGCGTCCCCACCATTTCCCTCTCTCTCTCCCCGCCCACGTACACACAATATCCCTCTCTCCCTGCCACCGCGCGTCCCCATTTCCCTCTCTCCCTCCCCGCCCACGTACACACAATATCCCCCTCTTCCTGCCACCGCGCGTTCCCATTTCCCTCTCCCTCCCCGCCCACGTACACACAATATCCCCCTCTCCCTGCCACCGCGCGTCCCCACCATTTCCCTCTCTCCCTCCTCGCCCACGTACACACAATATCCCCCTCTCCCTGCCATCGCGCGTACCCACCATTTCCCTCTCTCCCTCCCCGTCCGCGTACTTGTATGTGCCCTATTCTCTACCGTAAATGTTTATGCATGTACCCAGTCTCTCTCCCTGGCGCATTTGCATGCCTCCCTCTTTCCCTATTGCAACTTTCGAGGCTGCCCTTGTCCGCTGCATCAATCACTATTCTCGCTTTATCAACGGTGAGTAGATTCATGCTGTCACTCCACGAAATCCCGCAATCACAGAGTATCTAGTGATCGTGTTTCACTTGTTTTTATATCATTATTTTATTTTGTTGATCTTATATCTGGTGGTTCGATTTTATGGTTGAGTTTTATTGATTTTTTTTCTTTTTTTTGCGGATTAAAATATGTATATATATATATATATATATATATATATATATATATATATATATATATATATATATATATATATATATAATTTCAATTTGTAGATATCATCCTAGTATATTAGATAAAAAGGCAATAGAGTTTAATGAGATATAACAGGCTAAGGAAACAATCCAACTCAATCACACAAATTGCCTAAGCAACCTAACATACTATCACGCAATTAATTACACTGTCAAATTAAGTAATTAGATAGTAATTAAGTGCCCCCTTCCCTGCATCAGAGCAATCTTCTCTCATCGCCCTCCCAGCGCCGCCCCACCGTCATGCAGCTAGCGTCATGCTCCCCAGGCCTGACACCCTCTGATTAACTGTGACGGAATATCATATACCCACAGCAAGACTAGGCTTGTCTTCCTTCCTCCTTACTCCTTTCCTTCTCTCTCTCCCTTTGTCCTTCCCCAAGCTTTCTTCACTTCCTTCTATACGATCCTTCCTCCTTCCCTCGCTTTTTTTTATTATTCCTTCCTTCCTCTCATTTTCTTTATTTCCTTCCCCCCCCCCCTCTCTCTCTTCTTACCTTCCTCCCTCTCTCTCTACTTTCCTTCCTCTCTCCCTCGCTTCTTTCATTACTCCTTCCTTCCTTTCGCCCTCTCCCTTCCCATTCTTTTCCTCCCTCCCTCTCTTCCTCCTGCAACAAGCAACGCTGCATCTGCCCCACCTCCCCCCACTCCACCTCCACCCCCAGCTCAAAATAACCGATCGCTTATTACCCGCACGGAACTCTCAGGGGGAATCGGGGGTAAATATTTACACGTGATTACAAGTGCGTGCTGCTACTTCAAAGCGCTGGCCTCCGTTGCCTTGGGGACGACCCGCCCTCCAAACGACCCATGCATGCACTTGGCAATCTCTTATTTACAATACCTATCGACATTCCAACTCCAAACTTTACGTCTAAAGCTTTTCAACCTTTCAACCATTCTCAACCTTCACCTACAATCGCCGCGGACCTTTAGACTCTATTCATCAACCATCAACCTCTGATACCAACCTAAAACTCCAAATTCTTCTAGATGTAACAATCAATACGGACGGTATACATTCCATCATTGATTGCAACGGAATACTTGTATCACACTCGTTTCGTCAGACAGGAAGGGAACCAAATATTTAAATTAATATCAAACACCCTCGCCCCTTGCCTCTACCTTGTTTAAAACAAATTGAATAAAATCAAATCTTGTTTTAAATGAAATAATCAAATCAGAATATGAAACCACAAATCAGTTACATATAATAACTAGAAATTTAAAAAAATAATAATAAAACAAAATTAAAATCATAAACAAACAAAAAAATATCAGTAAAACACAATCCCCAGACATAAAATCGCGAAAAATAAAATCCCCCAAAACCGAAGATCAATGAAACAAATCCTTGTTCAAAAGGAAATTAAATGCAACAGGGAGCGGGCACAGCAAGGGGCGTTCACGGCATGGAAATGAGGTCTTAGAACACGCGA
>NC_091553.1:28094229-28096729 GCF_042767895.1 Penaeus vannamei
AAACCTTTACCCGAAGCAGCTCCAGCCGACCATCTCTACATTTAACGGAATTTAACGTTTAACGGAATTTAACGCTTAACGGAATTTAACGTTTAACGGAATCACCGTCCAACTTCCCGAACACCATGTCAAGTATCACGGAAGAGGAACTCTAACGGCTAACTTAGTAATACAAACAAATTACACGGTTTCACTCACTCGCGTATTTGCAGTCATAAATCATATAAACCCAACGCAAAATCTGAACCTATCCGGAAAAAAATCGTAATTAAATCCGCCATGAGAGTATTTTAAAGCCATTATAGATTTTCTTTATCTTGATTATAAAAGACATTTTTTTTTCTTCTCTCTATTTTTGAGGGGCGAGAGCAAAAGAAAATATTTTTGTTTTTGCTGAAACATAGAATTATCACATTTTCATTCGCACTTCCTGAGAAATGACTCTCATAACGCATGTAAACTATCGATATAATTACCCTTGTCTCACGCATGACCTTGCTCCAATTACATTACATATACTAACAATTAACGCGTTAAGATGCTGAAGATACAGAACGCAAAGTAAAAGGACGACAGATAAACTGACAGACTGAGAGATAGATGGGCCTCGACCTCACGCAACATGGCGGAACTAATGGCAGTTGTGTCAATTGACCTCCCTAATTGCCTATCTGCTTGCCTTCCTTCCTTCCTGCCTACCTGCCTGCCTGCCTGCCTGCCTGCCTGCCAGTCTGCCTGCCCGGCTAGTGTGTCTGCATGAACTATTCCCATTCATTTCCCTTCCTCTTTTTATTACTCCTCTTGCCCTCCCCCTTCCTCCTCCATTCTTTTCCTCGTCCCCATTCCTCCACTCGACTTCCGCGCTCTACTCCCTCTCTCCACTCCATTCTCCTTCACCTCTCTCCTTAACACTCGTACATCACCCACAACAATAGAAAATATCATCATCTATCAACACCTGCTCTAACATCCATGTCATAAGAACAGCAACTTGCCATCACCTACCAATAGCAAAAATAGCAACTTGCCATCACCTACCAATAGCAAAAATAGCAACTTGCCACTTCAACCAATACCAAAAACAGCGCGATATCATCGTCCAAACAGCAACACAGACACAGACACAGACACACACACATGCACACACACACACTCACACATGCACACACACACACATACACACACACACGCACACACACACACACACATATACACACACACTCACGCACACACACACACATACACACACACTCACGCACACACACACACATATACACACACACTCACGCACACACACACACATATACACACACACTCACGCACACACACACACACATATACACACACACTCACGCACACACACACACACATAACGCATCAACATCTGATTCCAAGAGGATCATCCGTAACAAATTTTACTTGCGAAACATCAAGGGGCTGACGAACAAACGAACGAACGAGCGAATGTACGAAAGAACCAACTGGCCTGAGTGTACCGCTGTCCTTGGAGGCTCCAAGACTCACCTGTGGAAAGACGGGAAAAAATTAGCTCAGGGGATAATGCTGAGTATACGGATAAAACAACTGTAATAATCATAGAAGCAGTATTGGTCACAATATCTCCACTAAGAAATATGAGAATATCAGTAATAAAAAATATATACAACAAAATAAGTATAAGAGTGTCAATTAAAGTACCACTAAGGATAATGAGTAACTAATAACAACTAGTAATAACAAAGATGATAACAACAACAATGATGACGATGAATATGGAAGAAAATATCTGACAGAAAAAATACTGAAGAGATATTTATGAATATGCAGAAAAATCCATTGCAAATAAAGACAATGAAATACATACCTAGCTTTTAAATAAATGACACTAAATTAAAAGGAAATTGAAAAACTCCGGTAAATAAAAGATATTTTAGTGAAAACGCTCATCACCTCCACCATCATCAATCATCATCTCAATAATAATAACAATAATGATGATAATACTATGAAATATAATAATGATAATAATAATGATAATGATAATGATAATGATAATGATAATAACATGATAGTAATAATCTTAATTGTAATTATAATAATAATAACAATAATAATATCATTACTATCATCATTATCAACGATAGCAACAATAATAATATCGTTATAATAACCATAATATCCATAAAGATCAATAACAATAATAATAATAACAACAAAAATCGCAGTAATTTCTTTTCCGGCAGCGCCTCTAGGTCGCTGTACCTTTCCATCCATGAATAAAAAAAATGAAATATAAAATATGAATATAAAAATGAATAAATGCTTTTTTCCGGCTTACAAAACAGTTCCATAAAAAGAAAAGTTGGATGACAAGTTTTCATGCACATGTAATAAAACTGTTCAGGTGAGTCAAAATTGTGCAAAATGCTCACATGGATGTCTATGTGTACACGGACAAAAATGCAAATAATGTAACGGATGCACAATATAGAAGGAATCA
>NC_091553.1:28109229-28111729 GCF_042767895.1 Penaeus vannamei
GAAATCTTCCAATACCCTCCCGAGACACCAAGACAAAAGGAAATGAATGGGGGGGGGGCTAGAAAAAGAAATAAAAAAATAAAACAAAGGACTAAACGAAAAAGAAAAGAAAAAAGGGGGGAGGAGAGAAAGAATGAATGCTGGGAATAAAAACACATGGAAAAACCATTCTCCATTTTTTCCCGAAGGAGGTTTCCCAGAAGTCGCTTGCGGTAGTCGAGAGCCATTCCTTCATTTCTTTCCTTTTTCTCTCTTTCTCTTTCTCTCTTTTTTTCCTTTCTCTTCATTTTTTTCTTCTGTCGCCCACACAGAACGCTGGCTTAGGGGATTCCTTGGCGACAGCTGTTGTGTGGTGGGGGTGGGGGAGGGGGGGGCGCACGGAAAGAGTCGTGTAAAACGAAACCAAATAATCTGGAAGCCAAACGAACACTTCTGTGCTCCCCCACCGAAAGAAAGAACAAAATAATAAAAATCAAGAAAGAAAAACAAAGACAAAAAAATTAAACAAAGAATGGGTTAATAAACCCTCAGAAAGAACGAACAGAAACCGAAAACGCGCTGGATTCGGCTACACGTCCCGGATAATGAGCCCGCGCGGGGGCCATCTCGGCGGTGTCCGAGTCGCTGGGAGACGTCCAGAGATGTATAAAAAGGCCGGACGTCACGACAAATTGGTCGCCCGAACACGAGTTACGAGAAGGTAGACGGTCCGAGGTAGGGAGGGAGGGAGGGGGTGGAGGAGGAGGAAACATGACGGAAGGAAGGGGGAGGGCAAAGAGGGGGAAGGGAGGGGCACGAGAAGGCAAAAGGTACGAAGAAGGGATATGAGGAGGGAGAGAAGAGGGATTGATGGAAGGAAGAGGGAGGGAAGGAGAGGGAAAGAAGGAGGGAGAGAGGGAGAAGAGAGAGAGAGAGAGAGAGAGAGAGAGAGAGAGAGAGAGAGAGAGAGAGAGAGAGAGAGAGAGAGAGAGAGAGAGAGAGAGAGAGAGAGACGAAAGACCATGACGCAAGCAGCGGCCTCGGAGATCGAAGCGGCGCTCGCCTGATCCGGGGCCTTCTTGGAGCGTCGGCCAGATAATGCAATCCGATACTCTTAAGTGGACACCTCGGAGGATACGCCAGCGCGCTCGCCACATGAGCAACGACGGAATCCCAAAGCATTCCATGAACCGCAGTGGAGGAAGAAGAAAAACGAAAGAGAGGGAAAAAACGGAAACCCCAGACACAGGGGACGACAAACCAAACCTTATCAGTATTCCCCGGCGAGTTATTCCCACGAGTCATATAACCCATTAGCAGATCGGGATTGATTCCTGTAGTGACGGTAACCATTCTAAAGCGGACTTGGCTCGAGGTCTGTTTATATATGGGTTTCCTCCCCGGGAGAAGGAGGGAGGGAAGGAAGGAAGGCCTGCGGAAAGGAAGGAGGGAGAAAGGAAGAAGGGAAGAAAGAAAGAAGGGAAGGAAGGAGGGACGGACGAAGGTAAGATGGAAAGAAAGGAGGGAGGGAAAAAGGGAGAATGAGAGGGAGGGAAGAAGGGAAGATGGGAGGGAGGCAGGGAGAGAAGGAACGACGGTAAAAAAAGGTATGGATGAGAATACATGTATTTCTGACGAAGATATAGTCGAAATTAACCAAATACAACTCTTTTTCTATATTTGTCGCAGTGAACCCTGTTCGGGGAAGAAAGAAAGGAAGGAGGGAAGTTGGGAAGGAGGGAAAAAAGGAAAGAAAGGGGGTTAAGGAGGAAGGAAGGGAGGTAGAAAGAGACATAGAGGGAGGGAGGGGTGTCATCAGATTCGCTCGGACTAAATGAAGAACTTTTCATTACAAATACTTCCTCTTCACTCGACTCTTATTTCCTTCCCCACCCGTCCTTTCCCTTACCTCCCATTCCATCCGTCCTTCCCTCCCCTCCACTTCTCTCTCCTCATCCTTCCTTTCCCTACCTCCTCTCCCCACCTCCGCATCTCCTTCCTCCCCTCCCCTCCCCTCCCATTTCCATCTCTCCTATCCTCTAATTCCCTCCCCTTCCCTCCCCTCCCCTCCCATCCTTCCCCTTTCCTCCTCTCCTCCATTTCCCTTCCCCCTCCCTCTCCTCCGCATCCCACCTCATCATTCCCCTTCCCTCCAATTCCCTTTCCACCTCCCTCCCCACCTCATCATTCCCCTTCCCTCCAATTCCCTTTCCCCCTCCCTCCCCACCCTCCCCCTTTCCACCTCTCCTCTCCTCCAATGCCCTCCCCCACCCCCTCCCTCCCCATCCTTCCCCTTCCCGCTGCTTCTGACGGCCAGCTGACGAGAACGGATTTTCTCTCCCCGCCGCCGGTCCTTTCACGGGATAAAGTAACAGAACCCCGTCCCCTGCCCCCACCCAGCCCCGGAACTACATGTGTATACGCGCGTGTGCGTGTGATGGCGGTGGTGGAAACTTTTTTTGTGTGTGTCAAGTTGGTAAAAACTGTTTTGCCTTTTTTATCTTTATAATATTGTTAGTAC
>NC_091553.1:28140540-28143040 GCF_042767895.1 Penaeus vannamei
TGTGTGTGTGTGTGTGTGTGTGTGTGTGTGTGTGTGTGTGTGTGTGTGTATGTGTGTGTATGTGTGTGTGTGTGTGTGTGTGTGTGTGTGTGTGTGTGTGTGTGTGTGTATGTGTGTGTGTGTGTGTGTGTGTGTGTGTGTGTGTGTGTGTGTGTGTGTGAGAGAGAGAGAGAGAGAGAGAGAGAGAGAGAGAGAGAGAGAGAGAGAGAGAGAGAGAGAGAGAGAGAGAGAGAGAGAGAGAGAGGGGGAGAGAGGGGAGAGAGGGAGAGAGGGAGAGGAGGGAGAGGGAGGGAGGGAGAGAGAGAGAGAGAGAGAGAGAGAGAGAGAGAGAGAGAGAGAGAGAGAGAGAGAGAGAGAGAGAGAGAGAGAGAGAGAGAGAGAGAGAGGGAGAGGGAGAGGGAGAGGGAGAGGGAGAGGGAGAGGGAGAGAGAGAGAGAGAGAGAGAGAGAGAGTGACAGAGAGAGAGAGAGAGAGAGAGAGAGAGAGAGAGAGAGAGAGAGAGAGACTGTGTGTGTGTGCGTGTGTGTGTGTGTGTGTGTGTGTGTGTGTGTGTGTGTGTGTGTGTGTGTGTGTGTGTGTGTGTGTGTGTGTGTGTGTGTGTGACTATGTGTGTGTGTGTGTGTGTGTGTGTGTCTATGTGTGTGTGTGTGTAAGAAAAAACATACTGACATACACAAAGACAATAATTATATAAAAATATAGATGGAGTTGTATACATCACCTAAATACGAGGAGAGGGAAAGAAAGAGAGAGGAGAGGAGCTGAGAGAAAAGAAGGAAAGAAGGGGGAGGAGTGGTGAGTGAGTGAGTGAGTGAGTGAGTGAGTGAGTGAGTGAGTGAGTGAGAGAGAGAGTGAGAGAGAGAGAGAATACACACACAATCCAAAGGATTTCAACTCGCGCACATAATCCCAAAGATCAAAACCTCACTTCTTCTCGCCGCCATCACCTCCCTCTCCCTTCCCCTCTCTCCTCCCCTCCCTTAATCCACTCCACTCCCTCCTTCTCTTCTTGTACCCCTTCCCCTTCTATCTCCCTCCCCTCACCACTACACCCCCCTTCCCCTTCCCTCTTCTCTAAACCCTGGAACACAAACAGATGACATCTTTCCTCGTTATATCGACCGCGCGACTGAAACAAAGAAAACTCTTAGAACTCCTTTCTCCCAGTCCCCTCCCCCATAACAATTTCACCCATTTAAGCCTCTTCCTTCTCTCGTACCCCTTCTCTGATATAAGGGGCATCCCCATTTATAGCTCCCGACTTCCTCCCTTCCACTTCCCCATTTAAGGCTCCCTACCCCCGTCCACCCCCCATCTCCATTGATGGGCCTCCTCTTCCTCTTTTTCCCCATTTCAGGCTCCTCCTCACCCCCGCCCTAGCTCTTTCTCTTCTCTTGCTTACTCCCAAGCTGCATCCTCGCTCTTCCTTCATCCTTCCATCTTTTACCCTCCATTCCCACTCCCGCTGCCAACACCTTCTAACAACTCTCATTTCGCGTGATGGAACGGCCCAGTTACAGGCTCTCAGCGACAGAAGGGCCTTCTCCTTCCCCCTTTCTCTCTTCCTATTCTTCCGCCTTCCACTCCCCCTCCTCATTTCCCCTACTCCTCCGCCTTCCACTTCCCCTCCTCCCTTCCCCTACTCGTCCGCCTTCCACTCCCACTCCTCCCTTCCCCTACTCGTCCGCCTTCTACTCCCCCTCCTCCATTCCCCTATTCTTCCATCTTCTCCTCTCCCCATAATCTTCCCCTTCCCTCCCCCTCCCATCCACTTGCCCAATCAACCCTTCCCATTCCCGAGGCTTTCTCACGAAGGGCGTGGGCGTGAGGCAATATGCGTGTACGTGTATGTGCCTAGGGATCCTATACGAGTGCGTGTGCTGAAAGCTTTCCCTGGGGCAAAGAGTAAAACACAATGTACTGTATATAATTCAAAACAAAATGGATGACTTCTCAAACATTTATGTATTGATTTGATCTGTCAATAATATAAAGACAAGCGAGCAAGCTAACCGTAACTGCTGCGTTACCTGGGTGAATGTTACGTAAATCAAATACCACTTTCCAAACGTCACTCGCTGTGACAGTGCTCCTTTCGACCTAATGCTCGCTCGCGCACTGGCTCCCTCGCTCCCTCGCTCGCTCCCTCACTCCCTCTCTCTGACTTTCTTTCTCTCCCTCTACATCTTCCTTTGTCTGTCTGCCTCATCTTATCTCCTGTCCTCTACTCCCCTCCACCTCTCTCTCCCTCTCCTCCACCTCTTCCTCCCTGCTTTCCTTTCCTCCCTCACCCCCCCCCCCAAAAAAAAAAGCGTGTAAAATGATAAGGCGGATATCAACCTCGCGACACAGCACGCCAGGACGCCAATAACACGACTCGACGAAAAAAGAAAGAAAAAGAAAAGGAAAAAAAGTGACGCAATCTCTCCACCACCCACGTCCCCCGCCCGCCCGAGTCAGATAGCATAAACGGGAAACTGTTTTTCACGTCACGAGAGGA
>NC_091553.1:28148040-28155540 GCF_042767895.1 Penaeus vannamei
GTCTGTTTGTCTCTCTTTCATCGGCCTCCCTCCCTCCCTCTCTCCCCTCCCCCCTCTCTCTCCTTCCAACAATATGCATCTCAATACCTGTTGAATCAAATCAAAACAAATCAGATCTGTCAATCAGTTTGTCTGTCACTCTCCTTCTCTCTCCCTCTCCCTCACTCTCATTCAATTCCTACTTCAATCTTATTCAACTCTCTCTCTCTACTTCAAACGCAAACCGAAGAACCGCTACCTGTACCTTTGCCCCCACCCCTCCCTCCAATCCTTCTGTCCGCCCTCCCTCCCTCCCTCCATCTCCCACACACAGGATTGATGTTTTGCGTTACGCGGCGTGACTCTGATGGACTAGGCAGTTGTGGCTCCGGCGGCATCCCGATGACCCCCTTTCCCCCTCTCCCCTGCCCTCCTCTCCCTCTTTTCCCTCTCCCCTACCCTCCCCTCCCTCTTTTCCCCTCTCCCCTGCCCTCCACTCCCTCTTTCCCTCCTTTCCCCTGTCTTCCTCTCCCCTACTCCCCTTTCCTCCCTTCTCTGGACACCCCTTCCCCCCTCTCCCCTCCATCCCCCTTCTCCCCCCGATTTCTCTTCGGCAACTCCCCGTCTTTCCCAATTACTTCACTGTTTCCTAATATAGTACAGCCCTACACCTGTGTAAAATAAATTTTAGGAACATCGTTTGTCTGTTTCTCACTTTTTAGAAAATCTATTCGAATATCCTTGTATGAACTACAATTGTCATCATTATCATAAAAAAACAACAAACCAGTAATAAAGACAACAACAATCATCAGCATCGTCATCATAACAATAACAACAATGATAATTATTTTAATCATCATCAACACCATCATAATATTAACAGCAACTAAATAGTAACAACAAAATCAACACAACCACCACATCAACATAACAAAAACATTAATAATATTGGTAGCAGCATTAATAACAGAAAATGAAAACAACAGTAATAAAGCTGGTATCAATAACAAAAAGTAGGAAAATGAGGATAATAGCAACATCAACAGCAGCAGCAATAATAATGCTGGTATCAATAATAATAACAGTAAGAATATGAAAATAATAACAATAAAAATGATGTTATCAGTAATAATAATAAGAAGAAAACTAATAGAATAGCAACAACAATAAAAATAATAGCAAAAAGAAAAGATCCAAAATACTACCTCCACAACCGAAATTGGAAAAACACCCAATTATCGGCTCAAAATATACAATAATGAATGAGATTAAAAAGAACTGCCAAACTAATATCCTCATATCAATAAAGCGGGTTTACAAGCCGGGGATGGAGAATTCAGAAGAGATGGGCGGTTAAAAATTTAGGGGCCGGGAAATGATAAAATTGAAAACATGAATAAATGAAGAGGGATGGTGGAGAGAGAGAGAGAGAGAAAGAGAGAGAGAAAGAGAGAGAGAAAGAGAGAGAGAGAGAGAGAGAGTGAGAGTGAGAGTGAGAGTGAGAGTGAGAGTGAGAGTGAGAGTGAGTGAGAGAGAGAGAGAGAGAGAGAGAGAGAGAGAGAGAGAGAGAGAGAGAGAGAGAGAGAGAGAGAGAGAGAGAGAGAGAGAGAGAGAGAGAGAGAGAGAGAGCGAAGGGAAGAAAGGAGAAAGTGAGCGAGTGAGAAAGAAAGAAAGAAAGAGAAAAACGGAAATTGGAGGCAGGGTATACACAATGAATGGGTGGGAGGGAGAGGGAAAAGAAAAGAGACGGAAAAGGAGAAAGGATGAGAGAGAACGAGAAAGAAATTTATCTCTAAAAATAATCACAAACAATACACGTTCTTCCCCGTAGATATTAACGACTCCGTAAAATAGATTTTAAAAAATAGAATCGAATGTAGTAATACAACAAATAAAATAGAACTACACATGCCGAACTCAGTAATACCCAACAAACAAACATTTCAAATAGCATCACGGATTATTCGTCAGGTGACCACACAAAAAATAATACAAATAATAATAATATAAAAAAACACCAATATGATAGAGTAATATATAAAGAGGATTCGGTAAAATTGTTTACCTTAACAATTAATCATTTGGGGAAAAAATCATCATTCCAAAGGTGAGTATCTCGATTACTCATTCCATTTGTTTATTCGACTATTTACATATTCATGATTTATAAATGTTATTTACCTGCCAATTTATCCATCTATTTCGTATTTGTTTTCGGCGTTTGTATATTCATATATTTATGAACTCTATTCATGATTTGGATATGTTATTTATCTACATTTTTATTCATCTCCTTTTTATTTGCATTTGTTTTCGGCGTTTGCATTGCCGCAATCGCCTTCCCTGTTCTTCCGAAATCACAAGGACCTATCTTTCTCCCTATCTATATCTCTCTAACCCCCTCCTTCTCCCTATCTCCCTTAAATTCCACCCTCTCCCTCCTCTCTATCTCTTCCTCTCCCTCTGCCTATATATCAACATCTGTCCCCTGGATGACATTTTTGTACACTCCTCTCCTTACCCATGTTTTCATCACACACACACACACACACACACACACACACACACACACACACACACACACACACACACACACACACACACACACACACACACACACACACACACACACATTCACAATAACGATTCGAACTTTCCAAACACGTTCTCGCCCCTCGAGAAATGAACCCAACTCAAAGTCTAATTCTCCAAGTCTAACGTTTGTTCCCTCCGTCTCGAAATCTTCAAGAAAAGTTTCCTTCGGGTATCCGTTGTACTTCTTTCAAGAATAAGCGCGAAAGAGAGAGAGAGAGAGAGAGAGAGAGAGAGAGAGAGAGAGAGAGAGAGAGAGAGAGAGAGAGAGAGAGAGAGAGAGAGAGAGAGAGAGAAAGAGAGAGAGAAAGAGAGAGAGAGAGAGAGAGAGAGAGAGAGAGAGAGAGAGAGAGAGAGAGAGAGAGAGAGAGAGAGAGAGAGAAAGAAAGAGAGAAAGAAAGAAAGAAAGAAAGAAAGAGAGAGAGAGAGAGAGAGAGATGGTTATGATGATGATAATGATGGTGGTGGTGATGATGGTGATGATGATGATAATGATGGTGGTGCTGATGATGGTGGTGAAGATGGTGATGGTGAAGCTGGTTTTGGTGATGGCGATAGTAACGGCGAGGAGGAGGAGGAGGAAGACGACGACAACCAAATACACCAAACTTTATACCTACGGTGGCAACTCCGCAGCACGACATCCGAACAGCCCCTGAGTGTATTGGACCATTACAACCACCTGTCACTCTTGGCTACAGACAAAAAAAAATCTTTTTATTGTTAAACGACAGCAAATTCATGTGACCAATAAAACTGCAATAAAACCGAACTGCACAACGCCTCCATCCTATGCACTAGGCAATAAACAGAAATGAAAGTGCAATCGAAAAAATAATAACAACCATAAGCGGCTACAGAGCGATTGTGTGAGGGGTGATTTGTGTCTGTCCGTTACGAAGGCACAGGGGGTACATACAGCTTTTGCAGAACTTGAATTGAGCAAAACGGCTGTTACGTTATGTTGGTGGTGACTGGTGATTGGTGGTGGTGGAGGTGGTGATTGGTGGTGGTGGAGGTGGTGGCGTGATTGATGATGGTGGTGGTGGTGGTGACGTGATTGATGGTGGTGGTGGAGGTGGTGATTGGTGGTGGTGGAGGTGGTGACGTGATTGATGGCGGTGGTGATTGGTGGTGATTGGAGGTGGTGACATGATTGATGGTGGTGATTGGTGGTGGTGGTGGTGACGTGAATGATGGCGGTGGTGGAGGTGGTGATTGGTGGTGGAAGTGGTGATTGGTGGTGGAAGTGGTGATTGGTGGTGGAGGTGGACTGGTGATGGTGGAGGTGGTGACGTGATTGATGGTGGTAGTGGTAGTGGAGGTGGTGGAGGTGGTGAGTGGTGATTGGTCGTGGTAGTGGTGATGGTAGTTTTGGTAGTGGAGATGGTGGAGGTGATAGTAGTTTTGGTGGTGGTGGTGGCGGAGGTAGTGAGTGGTGATTGGTGGGGGTGTTGGTGGTGAGGTGGTGGTGATTGGTGATTAGTGATTGGTGGTGGGGATGGCTAGAGAAGATAGTGATGGTAGGTTTGGTAAATTTGTCGACAACAATTAATGTGACATAAATAACAATACAACCAAAGAGTGCCAATGTTAAAAATAATAACTTTAAAAGACTATCATTCCTACATACATCGCAAACAACACCACCAATAACAACAGCAACACATCAAAATAGTCCTTCGTATTCCCTAAACCTATCACACGCTTGAGTTCGTTAAGCGACCAAATTTTCCGGTAATTTCCCTCTTGTTCCGATCAATCTCAAAGCTTCAATTTACCTTTTATACATACATATACATACATATATATGTGTGTGTGTGTGTGTGTGTGTGTGTGTGTGTGTGTGTTTGTGAAGCATATAACAGAGTGGCGTTACGTTTTGAATAACAATGTCCTTACTAATGATATGCATATCAATGATTATTACAATCGATAGAATGTCAGAGTGAACTCTGAGAGAGAAAGACAGTCTGGTAGCCACACTACGACGCGTGGCTAGAAAGTGCTGGCCAAAGTGTGTTTGCAGTTGCGAGCGTTGGTGTATGCGTGTGGATGTGGATATGCGTGTGTGTGAATGGGGTTGGGGGTGTGGGGGTCGGTGAGTGAATGAGTTTGTGTGTGAGAGAGTTAGTGTTAGTGAATTAGTGCGTGTTAGTGAGTGTGCCCATGAGTGTGTGTGTTCGCGTATAAATTTGGTGTACAGAAACCAGTTTGTGTGGGTTGGTCCTACGTCTGTTCCGTTCATACCTCAATATCTAATAAAGGTTCGAGCGTACAGTAAGTGTCCTCCCGTGCTTACTCGGTCGTTAGCTCCCGAGACCCAACTCATCCCCCTCCCCCTCCTCCCCCCAACCCAACTCTTCCACCCTCCCGATTCTCCCCCAACCCAACTCTTCCCTCATCTCCCTTCTCCCCCTCCTCCAACCCAGCTCTTCCCCCTCTTCTTCCCCAACCTAATTCTTCCACCCTCCCCATTTCTCTCCCCAACCCAACTCTTCCCCAATCCCCCTTCTCCCCCAACCCAACTCTTCCCCATTCCTTTCCCCCCCGCCCCCCGCGTGTCCCCAACACGCCGCCGATCCCTACGAGCCTAAAATAGAGCGGCGGACGAGGGCCCAAGCCGCGGCAGAGGCAACGGACGCACAGTATATTTCAGATCCAGAACGGCCACTCGCTCGCTTACCTTCCGAATTTCATTTAACGGCCAGGTAAATAAAACCGCTCGCATGGAAATAGATGGGAGCGAGCGGCCGGGGGGCGGAGTCTTATAATTCACCTCAATAGGTTCACCTTGAGGCGGGGAGAGAGGGGGGGAGAGGGGGGACCACAAGTAGGATAGGATAGGGGGAAGAGAAAGAGAGAAAGAGAGAAAGAGAGAGAGAGAGAGAGAGAGAGAGAGAGAGAGAGAGAGAGAGAGAGAGAGAGAGAGAGAGAGAGAGAGAGAAGAGAGGGAGGGAGGGAGGGAGGGAGGGAGGGAGGAGGGAGAGAGAGAGAGAGAGAGAGAGAGAAGAGAGGGAGGGAGGGAGGGAGGGAGGGAGGGAGGGAGGGAGGGAGGGAGGAGAGAGAGAGAGAGAGAGAGAGAGAGAGAGAGAGAGAGAGAGAGAGAGAGAGAGGTAGAGAGAGAGGTAGAGAGAGAGAGAGGTAGAGAGAGAGGTAGAGAGAGAGAGAGGTAGAGAGAGAGGTAGAGAGAGAGAGAGGTAGAGAGAGAGGTAGAGGTAGAGAGAGAGGTAGAGGTAGAGAGAGAGGTAGAGGTAGAGAGAGAGGGAGAGGTAGAGAGAGAGGTAGAGGTAGAGAGAGAGAGAGAGAGGTAGAGGTAGAGGTAAAGAGAGAGAGGTAGAGGTAGAGAGAGAGAGAGGTAGAGGTAGAGAGAGAGAGAGGTAGAGGTAGAGAGAGAGAGAGGTAGAGGTAGAGAGAGTGGTAGAGGTGAGAGAGAGAGAGGTAGAGGTAGAGAGAGAGAGGTAGAGGTAGAGAGAGAGAGGTAGAGGAGAGGTAGAGAGAGAGGTAGAGGTAGAGGTAGAGAGAGAGAGGTAGAGGTAGAGGTAGAGAGAGAGGTGGAGGTAGAGGGTAGAGAGAGAGGTAGAGGTAGAGGTAGAGAGAGAGGTAGAGGTGAGAGAGAGAAAGAGGTAGAGAGAGAGAGAGAGGTAGAGAGAGAGAGAGGAGTAGAGAGAGAGAGAGAGAGAGAGAGAGAGAGAGAGAGAGAGAGAGAGAGAGAGAGAGAGAGAGAGAGAGAGAGAGAGAGAGAGAGAGAGAGAGAGAGAGAGAGAGAGAGAGAGAGAAAGAAAAAAGAAAGAAAGAAATTGATTGAGGACTGAGGAGAGAGAGAGAAGAAAGAGAGAGAGAGAGAGAGAGAGAGAAGAAAGAGAGAGAGAGAGAGAGAGAGAGAGAGAGAGAGAGTAAGAGAGAGAGAGAGAGGGAGAGAGAGAGGAGAAAGAGAAGGGAGAGAGAAAGAGAGAGAGAGAGAGAGAAAGAGAGAGAGAGAGAGAGAGAAGAAGAGAGAGAGCGAGAGAAAGAGAGAGGAGAGAAAGAGAAGAGAGGAGAGGGAAAGAAAGAGAGGAGAGGGAAAGAAAGAGAGGAGAGGGAGAGAGGTGGGAGAGGGAGAGAGGGTAGAGAGAGGGAGAGAGGTGGGAGGGAGAGAGGTAGGGAGAGGGAGAGAGGTAGGAGAGGGAGAGAGGGAGGAGAGGGAGAGAGGGAGAGAGAGAGAGAGAGAGAGAGAGAGAGAGAGAGAGAGAGAGAGAGAGAGAGAGAGAGAGAGAGAGAGAGAGAGAGAGAGAGAGAGAGAGAGAAAGTGAGAGAGAGAGAAAGTGAGAGAGAGAGAAGGTGAGAGAAGAGAGAAAGTGAGAGAGGGAGAGAGGGGAGAGAAAGAAAGTAGAGGGAGAGAGGAAAGTGAGAAAGAGAGAAAGTGAGAGAGAGAGAGAGAGAGAGAGAGAGAGAGAGAGAGAGAGAGAGAGAGAGAGAGAGAGAGAGAGAGAGAGAGAGAGAGAGAGAAACAAACAAAAACTTGCAAGGCAGCGAAACACGAGGGCTCATTCCGAACCGAGCAAATAAAAGGCGTTCGAGCTGATGTTCCTACAAGTCCCCTCTTCTCTTATAAGCAAATAATCCCGCAACGCAAAATGAAAGCGGGAATACGAATCCTTCTCCCCGAGCAAACACCCATCCCTGTCGCGACGCATTTATTTTTTTTATTTTTTTAAAAATAAGTATTGGGAAACTTTTACCAGAAGCATATTCAAGTTTCGCTATCTATTGCCATTTCACACTCCCCCTCCCCCCTCCATCTTAGTTGCAAACGAGCACTAAAAGTCTACCAACTTTCGCTTAAAAGGTATTTTTTTCTTGACGAGCGGTTACTGAAAATAGGAAATTTCAACTGCTTGGGCCACCACCTCACGCCGCTCGCTCCCCTTTCAACGGGTCGGTCTA
>NC_091553.1:28160540-28163040 GCF_042767895.1 Penaeus vannamei
AGAAACAAAAGTAACTTTAAACAGCAGCAGTAACAGACGTAACTGTGGTAGTAACAACGGTGGCGATGGCGGTAGCTGTCATGAAGACATCGATTTGGGAGAAAGGAACTTTTACGTAAAACAAGAAAGAAACAAATTGCAATAATACTAAAATGTCCCAACACGAAAACATTTTGCCTGAGATCAAATCAACACGAGTCATAAACCAGTTTCCTTTCCTGCACAAACATATCGAATGTCCCTATAAAACTTCTACCAAATACACAAAAAGTCCGACGAGTGTATGTACATGCGTCTAAATCAACATCCGATTCCTCCTCCTAAACATCCACACGCCCTCTCGAACCAGCACAGCGGCGGCATCTCGTCACCTCCTCACTCACTCACTCAATCTCTCTTTCTCCCCCCCCCCCCTCTCTCTCTCTCTCTCTCTCTCTCTCTCTCTCTCTCTCTCTCTCTCTCTCTCTCTCTCTCTCTCTCTCTCTCTCTCTCTCTCTCTCTCTCTCTCTCATCCTCCCCTTCCCCCTCCCCTTCTCTCCCAATCCCTCCCCCTCCCTCTTCTCTCCCAATCCCTCCCCCTCTCTCTCTCTCTCCCTCCCTTCCTCCTTCACTCTCCCTCTCTCTTTCTCCCGGACTTAATAATATATCCGACTAAAAGCTTCAGGGCCAATGGACTCCTTTGTCTCGCGCAGGGAAGAGATTGCGTCACACTCCAACTGATCCTCGACATGTGTTCGCGAGTATATTTTCTTTTTTTCGCCCTTTGTTTCCATTTTTCCTGTTTGTCTATTTTCTCTCTTCTCTCTCTTTCTCCTCTTGCTTCCTTATATGTACCTTTCCCTCTCACTTCTACTCCTCATCTGTCGTTTTCTATCTCACCCTTTCTCCTCCCTCCCCTGTCCTACTCACTTTCCGTTCCTCTTTGTTCTTCACCCTGTCTCCCTCTCCCTCTTCATCCTCTGTTCCTTCTCCCTCTCCCTCCTCTTTCTTTATCATCCCCCTACTCCTCTATCCTTCATATCTCCCTCTTCCTTAATTATTCTCTCTCTCCTCTTCCTATATCCTTCTCCCTCTCCCTATTCTTTTCCTATATCCTTCTCCCTCTACCTCTTCCTTTTCCTCTATTATCCCTCTTCCTCCTTTTTTTCCTTTATCATCGCCTCCCTCGTTTATCCTTCACCCCTACCTCCTCCTCTAGTTCTCTCCCTTTCCCTCGTTCCTTCTCTCCCTCTTCCTCTCCTCTAACCCTTCCCATCTTCCTTTCTCCTCTCCCTCTCCCTCTATCACCTCCCCTATCCTTCTCCCTTTCTTTCCTCCCCTATCCTCTCCCACTCCCCTTCATCTTTCCTTCTCCCATCCCTCTCTTTCTCCATCTTGTATCCTCCCCCCTCTATCTCTCTCTTCCTCTCCCTCCTCCGCTATCCTTCTCCCTCTCCCTCCTCTCCACCCACCGGACTGCTATCTACGGTTCAATTAATCGAAGTAACTTTTGGGGACAAATGTATCGTTAACATTCTAATTAAACGCAACATACACGCGACGCTTTCATGAACAATGGCCACGCCAGCGAAAACAGAGATGACTCGTCCGAAATAAATCATAGCCAATGTTCTTCGTCTGCATAACTATCGGGAACAAAAATATGCACGGCTAAATATTAATTTTGGATGATGACTGATGGCTGTCGTTGATGATGTTGATAATGATGATTGCTGACCATAATGACACGCGATAACGACAGTGACGATAACCACAACAACACTAAGAAACCCACCTTAAAGCCTTGCGCAAACCCTCTCCCTTCACCCCCCCCTCCGCCTTCCTCTCCTTCTCCCTCTCTCCTCCACCTCTTTCTTTTCCTTTTCCCTTCCCTTTTCCTCTTCCTCTCCCTCTTCCTCTTTCTTTTCCCTTTCACCCTCCTCCCCCCTCCCCAGTCTCCTCCGCCCAACCGCTTGCCGTAGGAATCCCGGAGCCGCGCTTTCTTTAAAGGCCAAAGGGCGATGGACAGGCAGCGGTAAAGAGGTTAGGATTCCCCTCGACCTTTGACCCTCACTACGAAAACAAAACAATAATAAATGGGAAGAGCAAAAACAAGCACACGGTATTAAACAGTATTAAGAGGCCGTACGGTGTAAGGGGAGACGCACACACACGCGTGTACTCAAACGCATACGCGCGCACACGCACACACACACACACACACACACACACACACACACACACACACACACACACACACACACACACACACACACACACACACACACACACCACATATACGCACACACACACACACACAACGTTTCTGCGCCGGTGGGAAATCAGCAAAGTGAAGTAACATTCACGCCCCGGTCCTCAAAAGTATGGATGCCTACTACTACTGCTGTTGTTGTTGTTATCGAACATAGATGTTATTGTTATTGTCCGTCGCTGCCGCTGTAATTTATGTCAACTGCCGTCGTTATTACCGTTGTCGTGGCTTCTTTCCCTGTGACGATGA
>NC_091553.1:28180540-28185540 GCF_042767895.1 Penaeus vannamei
CGAGAACAAACGCCTGGTCGCAAACTTAAGCTTAATGAGCGCTTGAGAGTTAAGACCAAGAAAATGGAATTAAACGCCTTGAAAGCCAAAACCTTTGTTAATGACGGTGCGACAACAGAGGACCAGTGATATATATTCATTTAATCACAATCATAGTAGAATATTATTAGTATAATTCCCATTATCATTCTCATCATCATTACATCCTCTTCATCTCTATTATTATCATTACAGAATCATTATCATTTTCATTATTCATCATCATCATCATTATAATAATAATAATAATAATAATAATAACAATAATAATAATAATAATAATAACAACAATAAACAATAAAACTAATGATAATAATAATAATAATAAGATAATAGATAAAAAAAAAACTAATAATAACTAAAACTGCTACAGGGAAACAAACTCGACGGCAATGGGAAAAAAATGAGCCATGAGAAAATCTACGGTTGGCAACCCACAATTAAGTATACATTGTGAAAATATGTAAAATAACGGGAGAGTCAGGAAAATCTGTTTAATTATCAATGGAAATCAAATGACAGTATTAACAGCAACAATGTCAATAATGACAATCGACACCATCCCAAAGCAAAGATCTATAAATATTATATAAGGGAAAGAACAACATGAAATGTGTGGTGTGCACTACGTAGCCTAGTGCGCGGGGTGGGTACGTTACTTGTTATATAAAACATATATTCACACAAATAAATACAAAACCCCAGCGACAACAACAACAACAAATAATAATAATAACAATAATGATAATAATAATAATATTGAGATTAACAAAATAAAAGAAAACAAATATATCCTGGCCTGAAAAGAAAGGCAGCAACACCCTAAACCCCCTCTATGATCCCTGTGTGCAACTTTAGCGCTGATCTCCTCCTCCTCCTCCCCCTCCTCCCGTCGCTCCCACTTGAGCCTCGCACTCCAAGAGGCTACTCAACACTTGCTCGGCCTCGTTACCCCCCGCCGTGGCCTGAGAGCGCATAACCAAAGCTCCGACCCCCCCTCCCCCACCACCACCACCCTACCCCCGCGGCAGGCGTTTCGGGGAACAAGATTGAAGGTTGAAGAAATCAAAATTAGGAGTGCCCGAATTAGCAACGGGGCGGGTTTTCTTCCCATAAACATTTTTTTCATTTTTTTTTCAGGGAGGGAAGGAGAACAGAGGAGAGAAAGAAAGAGCGAAAAGAAAATAATAAAAAGGAGGAAAGAAAGAAAGAAACGAAAAGATGACGAAAAAATGGAAATCAATGAAAAGAGGAAAAGAAAGAAAGTAAAGACGAAAAGAAGAAAAATAAATTAGATTCGAAAAGCGAAAAGCGAAAGTCAAGAGTATAAATCAGGTCGCACGAGTTTGTTCTATTTCAACGTGCAGTCTCTTATCTTTCTGCCTTGAAAGTAAACGTCACATTTTCAAGAGAAAAAAAACTTACTGTTTTCAACTTAAACGAGAGGCAAAAGTATATTTTATATTTTTTGTCTTTATTCTCTTGAATCTCAGTAATTGATGAAGAAACGACGACTGCTGAATTATACAACAGGCCTAATTTATAAGAAAAATATATAACATAAATACTATAAACTCATCACAGACTTTTCTTGCAAAGTTAAAAAAGCATATGACCACGAGGAAGCAAACGATTTTCTCATGCTCTCTTCTTCATAGCCCCCACCCCCACCCCCCATAAAAAGTTTATAAAACCCACTTGTATAAAAAGCAGACGGGGGCGAGATTGTGGGGAAGGAGGGGGATAGGAAAGGGGATGGAGGGGTATGAAGAAGGAAGGAAAAGCAGGAACATGAAGGAGGGAAGAAAGGTTGGAATATAAAGAAGGGAGGAAAGACGGGAACATGAAGAAGGGAAGAAAGGCAGGAAGGCAGGAATATGACAAAGGGAGGAAAGACGGGAGCATGAAGAAGGGAAGAAAGGCAGGAATATGATAAAGGGAGGAAAGTCAGGAACATGCAGAAGGGAAGAAAGGCAGGAATATGATAAAGGAAGGAAAGGCATGAACATGAAGAAGGGAAGAAAGGCAGGAATATGACAAAGGGAGGAAAGGCAGGAACATGAAGTAGGGATGAAAGGCAGGAATATGAAGATGGGAGGAAAGGCAGGGGGATGTGGAAGAGGGAGGACAGGAAAGGCAAAGGGATGGAGAAGGGAAGGAAGACCCGGAAATGGAGAAGGGAGGGGAGGACAACAAGAGCGGGTACGGGTGGGAGGGGGGGGGGGCGAACGGTTAAGGTGGGCGGTGGAGAACTAAGCATCAATATATCGGGGAAATATTGACATCCGTACATCGCCCCCTTCAACGTGAAAAGAACGCGCCGGAGGAAACGTCGCCGCATTCCCATTCTTCATTTTTTTCTTTTGATTTTAGAAATCAAAAACCATGGAGGGAAAGGTGGAGTGGAGTGGAGTGGAGGGGAGGGGAGTGGAGAGAAGGCAAGGGGTGGGGAGGGGAGGGGAGGGGGAAGGGAGGGAAAAAGTAGCCACTTTCAACAAAGCGGATGAATTACAAGAAAGAGGAATAAAGGAGGAAGGCAGGAAGAAAAGTAGGGTGGTGGAAGGATAAGCATTAACGAGAGCGAAAAGGAGAGGAAAAGGAGGGAGAAGGAAAGGAGAGCGTGTGTATGTGTGTGTGTGTTTGTGTGTGTGTGTGTTTGTGTGTGTGTGTGCAGTTTTGTGTGTGTGTGTGTGTGTGTGTGTGTGTGTGTGTGTGTGTGTGTGTGTGTGTGTGTGTGTGTGTGTGTGTGTGTGTGTGTGTGTGTGTGTGTGTGTGAGAGAGAGAGAGAGAGAGAGAGAGAGAGAGAGAGAGAGAGAGAGAGAGAGAGAGAGAGAGATAGAGAGAGTGAGTGAGTGAGTGAGTGAGTGAGTGAGTGAGTGAGTGAGTGAGTGAGTGAGTGAGTGAGTGAGTGAGTGAGAGAGAGAGAGAGAGATGAGATAGAAAGCAAAGAATGAAAGAAAGATAGAGAAAAAGAGAGTAGCCTCAGAAACACAGCTGGGAGGCGCAAGACCACCCCTATCCCCCCCTCCCCCCATCCCCCCCAAAAGCCCTACCTGACCCCCAGCCTCACCACCAAAATCGAGAGTCAAGTCCCCTCCAAAAACCGGGGGAACACAAATATCCTCTCTTCCCGCTCCTAACCAGCCCCACCGCCGCCTCCACTCTCATCCCCTAAAGGCCATCCTTTCCCCTTCCCTCCCCCAACCTCCTTCTTCCCCTTCCCTTCACTCCCCCAACCCCCTATCCCTCCCCATTCCCTCCCCTCCCCCAACCTCCATCCTCCCCCTATTTCCCTTCCCTCCTCCAACCTCCATCCTTCCCCATTCCCTCCCCTCCCCAACCTCCACCCCCCTTCCCCGCCCTCCCCCACCCTTTTTACCCATACACGCATCGGCTTTCCTCCATACACAGACACAAGACAAGGCCTGTGTATGCACGGCCCGCCGGCCCCTCCCATATAACGAGCCTATTCAACGCACACAAACCCACCCTTGGATCTTCCCTACTCCCTTCCTTCCTCTGCCCTCCCACTATCTCCATACATCATGCCACTCTTTCTACCCCCACCCCCCTACACTCGCCTCCTTCAGCTACCCCTACCCTCACCCCTCTCCAATCTCCACTCTTCCACCACTACCCCCATTCCACCCGCCAGTTTCCTACCTTCTGCACCTTTCCTACCCTCAATCTTACTTTTCTCCTTCCATTCCACCTCGCCCCCACCACTAGGGCCCTACCTACCCCTCACCCTTACCCCCATCTCTCCCAGCCTTCCTACTTTAAACTCCACATCTCCCTTCCTACCCCCACCAATCTGCCCTTCCCAGCTTCCACTCCCATCTCCCCACCTTCCAGCCGCCATTCACCTACCCCCAAACCCCTCCCTCCCGTCCCTACCCCCATTCCCCCACCGGTCTCCCCCTATCCACATCTACCCCAAACCCCTCCTCCCTTCCCTACCCCATTCCCCCACCGTTCTGCCCCCATCCAATCCCCCCCCCCATCCACACCTAACCCAAACCCCTCCTCCCGTCCCAACCAACCCAGCCATTCATTCATTATCCCCGTCTTCTCATCCGTGTACTATCTACAGCAGGAATATTAAAAGTTCCCCCTGCGCGTTCCATAGACTGCAAACAGAAGTTCCCCGGATTCTCGCTCGTGGAGTCGGTAGAGCGGAAACACCAGAATAAACATCGACATTCACAAGGGCAGATGACGATAATGCCCCATTCCCCACCTCCCGAAAATGATAATGTTACTCCAATTTAAGAACACAGTGTTACTCTCCTCTAAGAACATTATGTTACTCTCCTCTAAGAACATTATGTCACTCCCCTCTAAGAACATAATGTGACTTCCTCTAAGAACATTATGTCACTCTCCCTAAAGAAGATTCCAGGTCCCTCGCTACATGACAGTCGCATTTCTCGTCTTGCCTCGCGATTAGAGCCTACAGATAAAAAAAAAAATAAAAATAAATCAGGAAATTATATTACATTGCATTATATAAAAGGATGTAATCAAGATGGTTCACGGGAACTCCATACAGAAATTGAGATTACACAGAGAAATGAGAATTACAGGAATTAAGATTACAAGAAAAATAGGATTACCCGAAAAAAGCAAATTACAAAAAGCGACGACTCAGGGATTAAGAGTAATGAAAAAAGGGATTAAGAGAAAATAACATCAAGAGAAAAAACAGGACTAAACAATGAAGGAACAATTATATGAATGAAGATTACTGAAAATAGAATTACGATTACAAAAATAATTAATAATAAAAAAGGAATCAAGATTAATGGAAAAGGCATTACAGGAATTTAGGTGATTAAATATAGGGAGCGCATACATTAGAAGAAAAAACAAAGGGAATTTTGAATGAACAAGAAAAAAGGATTACAAAAATTAAGATTAACGCACAAAAAAATGAAAACAAACCAAGATCGTCGCAAAAG
>NC_091553.1:28190540-28193040 GCF_042767895.1 Penaeus vannamei
AATTTGCGAGGGTAAACTCTCCCAGACCAGTGAAGGAAAAAAAGAGATAGAGGTAATAGTCTCTTTTCACGAACATCTCCAAAGGTCCTTTTGAGACGACTTCTTGAGGGAGAAATGGGGGCGCCCTGCCTCCGAGAACTTTCTATAAAAATAAATACAAAAAGTAGGTTTTCAACTGAATGCGTGAGAGTGAATGAGTGTGAGAGAGTGAGAAAGAAAGAGAGAGAGAGAGAGAGAGAGAGAGAGAGAGAGAGAGAGAGAGAGAGAGAGAGAGAGAGAGAGAGAGAGAGAGAGAGAGAGAGAGAGAGAGAGAGACGAGAGAGAGAGAGAGAGAGAGAGAGACAGAGAGAGAGACAGAGAGAGAGACAGAGAGAGAGAGAGAGAGAGAAGAGAGAGAGAGAGACAGAGAGAGACAGAGAGAGAGGGAGAGAGAGAGAGAAAGAGAGAGAGAGAGAGAGAAAAGAGAGAGAGAGAGAGAGAGAGAGAGAGAGAGAGAGAGAGAGAGAGAGAGAGAGAGAGAGAGAGAGAGAGAGAGAGAGAAACTATATAAGACCACGGGTGTACAAACATCCGTAATTGTGTCCAAATACCTCCAGCGTATGCTCAAACCGTGCGATTTGAATCCAGAAACAGGATATTATTTACGCGGCAAACACTCCTTGCCAAGTCCGTCCAATTCCACAATTAGCACTTTGCATGATGCGTAATAATCGCGGACGAAATTACGGAGGCTTTTTATCCCCATCATCTAAGTATCTCGCTCTCCCACGATAATGAATGTTTAATGAATGCCTTCCTACTATATTTAAACCAGCAATATCTCATCAATCTTGATCATGCGACGGTACAATTATATTCTCTTCAAACCAATAGAATCACTGCCTTCTCTCTCTCTCTCTCAATAAACCAGTTTAATATAGCGTCATTCGTGTAAATTAATTGCGACGTTATATTCAACACACACATAAAACATCTGATTCAGATTTCAAATGTTCAAAACATAGCTCGTTTTCATAATCTTTCGTAGAATTCGAGTTTAATTTTATCAATTATTGAGGTTATATGCCAACCAACAGAAATGAAGACATGAATCTACTTCATGACGTTATTCCAATAACTATAACTTCAATCCTGGAAATGGTAAAGAAGAAATGGAGATCCTGATGTGTTTTTCTTTATTTCTACTTCAATAATGTAGTAACGGTATTATTTCATTTCTGTAATAATATAATGATTGGTTTTATTTTATCTTTTCTTATTTCTATAATCTGCTATCATTATCACTGTTATTACCATTGTGGGAACAGCTGATCAACTAATCATCAAACAAAACACATAGGCCTAAGCAACACAACACAAGAGAACATACACGCATATTCACATGCACAGACACACATACATGCATACACACACACACACGCACACGCAAACGCACGCACACACACACACACACACACACGCACACATAACAAAACCAATCTCCCCTTTCTCTTAGAAAAGCCTCTCTCAAATGCTTCGCCGGCGAGGTCCATCCCTGAACTAGGCTTTTCGACCCAATACCCTTGATCCATAAATGAAACAACGGAGGGAAGAAGAGGAGGAAAATACACGCACGTAGGCATATCTGCTTTGGGAAGGCGAGCCGGGAACTTCCCAATTTACGCTTGGCTTCCATGTATGGAATAAGGATATTCTTGACGTTAACAAGAATAAACCGGCATTGCGACGATGAACTTATCAGGAATATATATATACAATTCTTCGCGCCCTTCTTGGAGAACCCCCACTTACAATCTACTGTCCTGCCAACACACCAGGCTCTATAATCCTTATTCCTATCACTTGTTATTGTATATGAATATCAGACTGTATAATGAGGTAATACACTATGCTATCTTACGCAGCTATTCAATCATGAATAGTTACTGTTTAACATATACATTTTTAAGTAAGCTAGAATGGGTAGAACTTTTCTGAAGGGAATGTAAAGTGTTCTCGAGATAGCCTTTTATAATAAAAAAAAATATTCCCCTTATTCCCTTCTGAATCTCACTCCCTCCCTCCTTCCTGCGCCCCCCCCCCCTCGCCCTCCCCCACCCAAGAACCAAACCACAGCCGGCACCTCGCACGTAACAAGATCCGTCAGCGTTCCCAGGGAAGAGAAGGCAGAGGCGAAGACGGGGGAAACGCCGGCGATTTAGAAACAGGTAGGGATAGGAGGAGCAGGAGGAGGAGTAGGTGTAGTTGTAAAGGGACGGAGGTGGATAGGGGGCTGAGAACGGGCAGGGGTAGGGTGAAGGGACGAGGGAGGATAGCGGTAGAGGGGAGAGGTTCTGCGAGAGCCTGGTCCTGATGAGATTATCCTGAGCTGCACCGAGCTGTGACGGTTCTGAACCTGCCTTGGATTTGTAGTCAGTGCAGGATTCCCACTGGGAATGGATGCTGGAAAGCAGTATAACAACTCTGACTGACTCCAAACTTCAGATGACTGTTTACATGT
>NC_091553.1:28198040-28203040 GCF_042767895.1 Penaeus vannamei
AGACGTGGTGGGTAGGAGGGAGGCGAAAGAGGGATAGAGAGTGAATAGGCTCTCGCTCTCTCTCGTTTTTCGTCCTGATCAAAGGAAATGGAAAAGCTCACACTCAAACTGCCCACTCCAAAAACAGGAAAATAAAACATATAAGAATAGATACAGCAGAAATGCCAATAACAAACTGATTACGCTCACAGAATACAAAACTACTGCCAATGCCCCGAAGTTTACCATGACATGTTATTCTGTGACGAATCGCACTGGCAGTAAGTCCTTTAAAATGATCCCGTTCACCGCCAAAACCGACGGCCAACCCACCCTTAAATGTTCATATCAATATACCCGGAATTTATTGTTTGATCCTGCTAATCTTGCAACCAGGGGCCGGATTCACTGACGCACTTACGATAGTAACATCACTGGTAACTATAGTTATCATGGTAAACAGACATCGGTGGTATCCACTACCAACCTGCCATCGCAGTTACTATAGTAAATTTTAACCGGTCGGAGCACTGGTGAATCCACTGGTAAGTTCTGGGAAGACGATGTCATCACGTGTTATCTCGTCCAAAAAATAATATTCAAGCAAAGTTTTTGGTTTGTTTTTATACTTACTATAATTTGTATGATGGCAAACACGTATCACAATATAGATATGGCGATGGTAAATGACCGCTGGTAAATACGTTACGATAGTATGTTAGTAAATCCGGCCCCAGGAAATCAACCAACAAATCCACTTTGGTTTTATATGCCAACCAATCCAATGCCACCCACGCAACCGCCATTCAAACAAAGACAAGACCGCCTACTCACCTGCCAGCCAAGCCAAGAACGCCCACCCACCCATCCGTCAGCCATGCCAACACAAGTCCATCCATCTGCCAGGCAACACAAGGTCAACCTGCCAGCCAAGCCAAGCGAACCGTTAGCCAAGCCAACACCAGCCCACCCGCCAGCCAACGCAAGGTCAACGCCAGCCAATCCCAGCTACCAAACCCACCCACCCACCCACCTGCTAGCCAAACCAAGTCAAGACAACTCTCCATCCAACCAAACCAAGCCAAGTCAGGCCCAACCTCCCAAGCCACGCCACCAACTCACCAATCTGCCAGCCAAGGCAAGCCAAAAGCCGCCCCGTCCCCCTGCCTCCCCCCTACCAGCGCGTGTAATTGGCGCAGGGCCTCGAGGCTGATCGAGTCCCATTGAAATTCCTCGGCAAGATGTCCGGTGAAGCAGAATCAGAGTGAGGTGGTGCAAAAAAGAAAGAAAAAAGAAAACCAAAGAAACGAAAGCTAGAAAAGATGAAAAGGAAAATGAGAGTGAGAAGACCCTACCAATCTCTAATCCATGACACAATATCGTGCTTTGGTAGCGTCCTTAGCCCTCCCCTCCTCTCCCATCCCTCCTCTCACCACCCATGCCCGCAGGCATCCGAAGGAGGTAACATTGAATAAAATTCCAAGGACAGGGAGGGACATGGAGAGACAGAATGGGAAAGAAAGAAAGAGAGAGAGAGAGAGAGAAATAAGAGAAAGAGGGAGAGAGAGAGAGAGAGAGAGGGAGGGAGGGAGGGAGGGGGAGGGGGAGGGGGAGGGAGAGGGAGAGGGAGAGGGAGAGAGGAAGGGAGAGGGAGAGGGAGAGGGAGAGGGAGGGAGAGAGAGAGAGAGAGAGAGAGAGAGAGAGAGAGAGAGAGAGAGAGAGAGAGAGAGAGAGAGAGAGAGAGAGAGAGAAATAAGAGAGACAGAGAGGGAGAGAGAGGGCGGGGGGATGAGGAGAGGGAGGGAGAGGGAGAGAGAGAGAGAGAGAGAGAGAGAGAGAGAGAGAGAGAGAGAGAGAGAGAGAGAGAGAGAGAGAGAGAGAGAGAGAATAAGGAGGGAGAGGGAGAGGGAGAGGGAGAGGAAGAGAGACAGAGAGAGAGAGATTGAGGGGGGGGGGGGATATGAATGAGAGAGAGAGAATTAGTCGACGAAGGAGAGAGGGGAGAGGAAAGGGACGAGGGAGAGGGAAGAAATAAAGGGGAAGGAAGGAGGTGAGCAGAGAGAGTGATAAGTCCTGTTCCAAAGATAAAAAATTGATAAGACAAGTTCCAGTCCCGTTACACGAATTTACAAAGCGAGGGCTATTAGTACCTCCGTCCTTGCAGAGGAAATAACTCGATTGAACCTTTCATATATCTCCTAATCCCCTCCATTAGTACCTCAGTTTGATTAAAAGAAAGATAATGTTATGGCAACTTCAAAAGCCACATTTCAGGTTTAAAATGGAACATGAGAAAAAAATCTCAAGTAGGGAAATAAATCTTTGCCGATCTTTTTTCCTTTCCCCTCAACCCCCACCCTCTCTCTCTACACACACACACACACACACACACACACACACAAAAGACCAATCCATATACTGACTTTCTGGTGTAACATGAACTGCCGTACTAAGATATGTAAAGCTCTCTGTGACTTTAACTTCCTCTCCACAAGCATGTACAGGTTCCGCTGACAGGCCCCTTAAAATCCTGGATCTTGGTTTTGGTCCAAGAGACTACTAGGTTCAAGGGCTTAGCCTCTTTGCTAAATGCTTCAAGAGCCGTTACCAGATCCAGTGACTCAGATAGGATAGCGACATGGCCAAAGTCAAGGTCTGTGACCTTGATGTTGCCCAGTGCTGATCCACAATGACTTTCGATAGTGACTGTGCCCATTATTTTGTCCAAGGAAGTAACTAACAGGGAAGAAGCTCAACAGGCTCCCCATCACACTTTACAGCAGTTTCAATATCAGTATATAGGTATATAGGCTATCAATATAGGCTATCAATCCAATCATCTGTGAGAGACGGGGTTTTTAAAGTGGACCTGAAGGGTAGCCACAATCATGCTATGGTCTGTACCAAAGAACTCGGCACTCCAGTAAACCCTGAAGTTCTAAAGGATCCTCCAGTGAATGCTAACAAGAATGTGGTTGATTTCCTTGACCTCTGTACTTGTATCGCCATACTATGTCCAACAATGTGAGTTGGAGCACTGATATCAAGAGCCAGAAGATCCTCAATCTCTGGAACCTAACAAAGTCCTTGAGAAGGAGGCTGTTCTCACTACTGGGATCAACACCACAGCCATGGGCGCTGACGGATATCTTGTAGCCAGCTCGATCACACACGGATACCATACTGAAGACACCCATTCCCATCGTGTGCCCTTGCAGTCGCACTCCCAACAGGACAGACAGTCCGTCTCACTTGCTGAGTGAGAGGGGCAGTACCACTCCCCCAGTATTTCTGTTCATATGGTTTGGGGGCAAGTGAATTCATATCTGGGAGGAGGAGGACTGGCAAAGCTCAATTCCCTCAAGCATGTCCATTAATCCCAAGGGGCTGAAGGCCAGGAGTTGGTATGGAGCCAGAATGGATCCACATGCCACTGACCATGACTCCATACCTGTGAGGCCTCCTGCTGCTATAAGATCTCCAAAAATTTAGTTTGGGACTGTAAGGTGCCTAATTTCTATGGATGGCTAAGAGGAGGTATTGCAGAAGACTCGATGGAGAGGCTATGAACCGGCTGGAGAAGTTTATGCAGAGTTGCTCCCTTTTTCCCATTAGGCTAGCCAACAGTGGCAGCTGTAAGCGAGAGGGAATGCAAGCACTCAACACCAGGCTACCACACCTTCGCTTCACAATACCCGGAGTATGAAGTACCCACTTATGTGTGCGTTATATATATGGAGAGAAAAAAAAAGAGAGTAAAAATGTACATCTTACAGCACTGAAGAAATCCCTGATCTGTGTTAAAGGATGTCAGCGCTGAGTCCTTCACATCTGGCTGGAGAGACAACAATGACGGAGAAAGGTATAGGTGCGACGTGGAGAAAGAAAGAATGAGTTAAGGGAGGAGGAGGAGCTAGAGGGAGGTGGACAAAGGAAAGTGGAGGAGGAGGAGGAGGAGGTAAGAAGGGGAAGAAGAAAGAGACGAAGGAGAGGGATGGTGAGGAGGAATAGGAGAAGAAAGGAGTGAAAGGGGGGAATAATTAGAGAATACGAATAATATAGGAGAAAAGAAAGAAATTGTGTAAACAGAAAGAGGAAGATCTGAGAAAAAACGGAAAAAATAATCTAAAAGGAAGACGAGACGAGAGGAGGAAAAGAAGAACAACAGACAGAACGAAACAAGAGAAAAAACAAGTGAAATCAGAAATGGAAGAAATAGAAGAAAATCTAGACAAGACGAAGAGGAAAAATAACGACACAGCACAGCACTGCGTCTTCCACCTTACACCCTTCTTCCCATTAAAGCCTTCGTAACTTGAAAGTAATGAAATAAAATAAAAAAAGCCACAGCGAAGTCTTCCAACACTCCACGAATTGTAATCATATCCACGGGCTAAAAGAAAAAGAAAAGGAAAGAAGATGTCAAGAAGAAAAAGAATTAGAAGAACAAGAAGAAAGAAAAATAAAATGAAGAAAGAAAGAAAAAGAAAAAGAAAAAAGAAGAAGAAAGAAAAGAAAACAAGTGACGATTCACGGGGGTTGGGGGATGGGGAAGCGACGAGACGAAATGCTGACATAATAATACTCGTGATAATGTGCTGGAACGAGGTCGACGCTTCACTGGTAGTGCGTCGCGGGTCGCGGTTCTTCCAGGCGCGGGGATAACGCGATTCTCTCGCTCCGGTTCTCGCTCTACCCTGTGCGAGTGACTATCTGTCTGCCTGTTTTGGCGACTAGTCTTGGCATGTTTGTTTGTCTGTCTTTCTCAATGTGTCTGTTTGGCTTGCATGTCTGTCTGCCTGTCTGTCTCCCTGTATGTGACTATCCGCCTATGTCTTGTCTTCCACAGACCGCGTAATCAACGTACTTTTGTCATAGAAAATGTAAATTTGCATCTCTGTAAAAAAGCACCTAAATGGGAGACCTAATTGCAATCAAACGACTTCATAGACATAAAACACACTGTGTTTAAATGTCAAAACTGAATCTCTTCTCAAAAAATGCCATGTCATAGGAGGATG
>NC_091553.1:28208040-28211318 GCF_042767895.1 Penaeus vannamei
CCCTGGATCAAGGGGGGGACTGCGCCGCCGACGCACTCCCTCATAAAGCGAACACATTCACTTATAAAGCGAACACATTCACTCATAAAGCGAACACATTCACTTATAAAGCGAACACATTCACTTATAAAGCGAACACATTCACTTATAAAGCGAATACATTCACAGTGAGAAAACGTTCACTTATAGTGTGAACACATTCACTTATAGAGTGAACACATTCACTTGTAAAGCGAACAATTTCACTTATAAAACGAACAATTTCACTTGTGAAGCAAACAATTTCACTTATAAAGCAAACAGTTTCACTTATGAAGCGAACACATTCACTTATAAAGCGTACACATTCATTTATAGAGCACACATTCACATATAAAGCGACCACATTCACTTATTGAGCACACATATTCACTTATAAAGCGAACACATTCACTTATAAAGCACACATATTCACTTATAAAGCGAACACATTCAATTATAAAGTGAACAAATTCACATATAAAGCAAACATAGCCATATAGAAAGAGTACCTTTTCCCCGATAAAACGAACCTATTCACTGATAAAGCGGAAATATTCCCTCTCTTATCATACAACGAAAAAATTACCCATACAACAAACATACCCCTCCCCCAATACAAAATCAGCGAATACATACACAGAGAATCATACAAAGAATATAGTCCCCGCATATATACTGAGGGCACACAATCATAATGTAAAGAACATACTCCCTTACCCAGCCGGTACCTGGAAAAGTGACTGCACAACCAATAAATGTAAATATATAAGTTAATAACTTTCAATTTTCAAATATATATATATATATATATATATATATATATATATATATATATATATATACATAACCTCTGCATAACTACATAACCCTGGTTATATGACAATTATATGTGCGCACAGATAGGCAAAGGCTTCGCCTTTTGAGAGAAGAGAGAAAGAGATAGATAGATAGATAGATAGATAGAGAGAGAGAGAGAGAGAGAGAGAGAGAGAGAGAGAGAGAGAGAGAGAGAGAGAGAGAGAGAGAGAGAGAGAGAGAGAGAGAGAGAGAGAGAAAGAGTGAGTGAGTGAGTGAGTGAAGAGTTAGTGTGAGTGCGTGTGCGTGTGTGCGTGTGTGCGTGAGTACGTGCGTGTGTGTGAGCGTGCGCCTGTGTGAATGTGCTTGTGTGCGTGTCTGAATGTGTGTATGCGTACATTCACACATTGCTTTACTACTCTTTATCTCCTCTTCCATCAACCATACCTACAACAACAACGGCAATAAAAATAAACGAAAAAATCCAGAAAAACGAAAAAATGAAACAAAGAAAAGGCGACATCAAAAGCACAAAGGCCAAAGCAGCAAAACTCCGCCGTGGGCCGCTGCGGGCCAAAGACGTGAAAGATTTTGCAAAAGCAAAACTGAAAACAAGAAAAGAAAAAGACAAACAAAAGTAGAAATAAAAACAGGAGAGAGAAATTACATAAAGGAGAAGGGAAAAACTGTGTACACACACACACACACACATAAACACACATAAAGTTTTCTTTTTCTCTTTTTATCATCATTGAACACTGCAAATGCCGAAAGTAAACTAAATATTAAGAGAACATCCAACGAATATTAACCTAGAATATCCAGCAAATCACAAACAATCCTTTCCCTAACAAATAAACGGGAGAGAAGACAACAATGACGAAAATTAATAACAACAAACAAATAATAGTAATAACAATAATATTAGTAATAATACTGATGATAACAACAACAACAACGACAACAATAATAATATGAAAATACAATAATAATAATAATATGAAAATACAATAATAATAATAATATGAAAATACAGTAATAATAATAATAATATGAAAATACAGTAATAATAATAATAACATGAAAATACAGTAATAATAATAATAACATGAAAATACAATAATAATAATAATAATGATAATAATAACAATAATAATAACATTCATAAATAATAACAATAATAACATAGCAATAACAATAAGAAATATGATGATGATGATGATGACTATTATCATCATCATTATCATAATAACAACAACAATACTACTACTACTACTACTACTACTACTAATAATAATAATAATAATAATAACAATAAAAACAACAAAAATAATGACAATAACATTATGATGCGGTCAAGTAAAAAAGATCGTGTCACCTTTTTCTTGTGCAAAAGAAGAAGAAGGAAGGATTAAAATGGCAGTATCTTCTGAGGATATACATTCTTTAAAATCCAGCATTATGATGACAGTCCATGAACACGCATTAACGACGCCATATATGAAATTGAATCTCCTGGTTTGGTATGGCTACATCTTGGGTGAGATTCTAATTAAGGCATGAAATATGCATAAGTAAATGCTATATTTTTACACGGCGTCTTTGTGATGTATCATAACTGTATTTCATGTGGAAGGTAGATAAGATCCTTACATAACATCACATCCAAAACATGTACATTTGTTACTAACTTTCCCTGTCAACTATTCTGTATTTACCTGCAAACAATAGTTTGTCCATCAAAAAAATCTTCCAGGAAACACCTGACTTGCACTTCACACCAAGAAAGCATTATAGATTTTATTCTTCTGAAAAGTGTTTATAAACTGTATCAATCTAGTCACTCACGAATTAGAGTAAATCAAAATAAAAATTCGCTGCCACTGATCACTCCTCGTAGGCCTACTCTCACTAAACACAATACCTGAGTCTAACAGATTTTTGAAATAATAACATTCTAAAAAAATCTACAAGCAGCAGCGCGTCTTGAGAATACCTGGCTTAACCCTCTGACTTGGCCTAGCTCCATATAACGATACAAGTTTCATTTGGTGTGTTGTCACATGACTTTCCTCGCTTAATTCAGATTCATTATCTTTGCTTTGATTCCAGTATTATCAACATCTTTCTATTTCCATTTTCACTCCATTTCCAATGTATTCCCACTGGGCTTTTTATTTTTTTATTTCTTTTTTTATCCATTCAATCTACCTTTCTTTTCCTCTTTTCCCCTTTTCCAATATCAGTTCGCTGTTTCTCCAGCTACCCTATTTCTATAGTCTCCAGTTACTTCATCATTTCTTTGGATAATGCTCTATATCTCCAGTATGTATCTTTTCTTTCTATCTTTTAATCTTTTTATTAATTCTTCGTTTCTACAATTACCTCTGATATCTTTTAAATTCTCTCCATCTACAGTTACTTCTCTGTTGCTCTTTCCTCTGCCCACTATAAAAGTTAAA
>NC_091553.1:28211818-28216818 GCF_042767895.1 Penaeus vannamei
CGACAATTTTTCTTCCCCTTGTAGGGCGAGATGAGGGAAGGCATAGTGATGGGGGATCAATATAGCAAAAAAAAAAAGAAAGAAAGAAAAGAAAGAAAAGAAGAAAAAGAAGAGAAGACAGTGGTGATGGGGGAAGCGAAATGAAATATCCTGAATGATTACAGGCGGATTTAGAGAAAAAGAGGGGGAGGGAGAGAGGGAGGGAGAGGAGAGGGAGAGGAGAGGGGGAGGAAGGAAGAGGGAGAGACAGAGGAGAGGGGAGGGAGGGAGAGGGAGGGAGGGAGGGAGGAGGGAGGGAGGGGGAGGGAGGGAGGGAGGGAGGGAGGGAGAGAGAGAGAGAGAGAGAGAGAGAGAGAGAGAGAGAGAGAGAGAGAGAGAGAGAGAGAGAGGAGACATAGAAGGATTTTATCTCGATTATCGTCTTGGCAGCGGTTTGGTCTCTCCCTCGACGGCCAAAGTTGAAGTTAAGAGTTTCTGTGATTCCCGAGTGTGTTCGTGGAAGTGGCTCGGAAAAAAAAAAAATAAATAAACAGAGGTTGCAAAATAACACTAAATAGATTCACAAACAACTAAATATAATTTTGGCGCGGATTCAACAGCCAACACTTCCATGTTGGATCAAATGAATTCTAACTACATCTTCGTTAATATGGCTATTGTTATGAAATTGTTTTCTCTTCTCTTGATGATTCATGAAAATAATTACCATGCTCTGATACCCCAAATCCAAATCTTAAATACCTAACCAACACCCCACCCTCAAAAACAAAAACAAATGAAAAATATATCTTTGCATTCTTCTTCATCCCCTTCCTTCCCTTCTTTTTCTTCTTCTACCCTTTCTCCCTCTTCTTTTCCGTTTCTTTTTCTATTTTTTCTTCTCTCTACTTTACCTTCTGCTTCTCCTCTTTCTCCATCTCCTCTTCTTTTCTTCTCTCTCCTGCCTTCCCTCCTCCTCTTTCTTCTTCTTCTTTCTTCTCTTCCTCTTCCCCCACCCTCCTTCCTCCAACTCCTCCCCCCTTCCCCTCCTTCCTCCCTCCCCCACTCCTTCCTCCTACTCCTCCCCCTCTTCCTCCCTCCCCCTCCTTCCTCCTCGTCTCCTTCCGGCCAGCCACCCGGCGCCCCCCGAGCGTCGCCCCATAGCCACGGCGGAAGAGCGATCAACTGTCAGTCGGGAATAAACTTTCCCTCGCGTCCTATGTTTTTCCCGACGCGTAGTTTTCGTCTCTCTCTATCTTCCCCGTCGTCTCGTCTTTCCATTATCTGCTTCTGCTTCTTTGTTTCGGTCTTCCTTTCTTCTTTGACTTTTATATCTGGATTTTGCTTTCTTCCTTCGTCCATCATCCTCTTCTCCTGCCTCGTCTTCCATCTTTGTTTGCCTTAATTTTGCAACTTTTTCTTTTCTCATGTCTCTCTTCTTTCGTCCCACCTTTTACATTTTCTCTCCCCTGCAGGAATATTCTGCGCCTTCCATTTTTACATATCCCCCGAAAAAATATAAAAACTGTTTGTGATTTTAATAAAAGTGTATTTACTTAATCTTTTTTTTTTACTGAGCCAGGAACAGCTCCCAAAAATTAAATTACTAAAACACTAACTGCAACCTTGTGATCTTACTAAAGTACTTTCTGCAGGTAGCAAATAAAAAGGGAGAGTAAGAAAAATAACAAAAACTATCACAGATCAAAAAGATATTTCCCCCGAATATAATCCAAAAGGAAGGGAGAAAATGAAATGACATTCATCTGAAGGAAATAAAATAACCATATTTTTCAATTAGAATCCAAAAGGAAAAAATAAGAAAAAAAATGGAGGGAGATTAATTCACTGAACAAAGGGAAAATACTGCATTCGTTGTACTCTTTGGCCAAACCACTTTCCACTTTGCGTTAAATACCAGAAAAATCTAATGCTCATTTGTTCTCACGTTTTTTACTGAAGTATAATCAGAGAGAAAGAGAGTGAGTGTGTGAAAGAGAGAGAGAGAGAGAGAGAGAGAGAGAGAGAGAGAGAGACAGAGAGAGTAGAGAAGAGAGAGAGAGAGAGAGAGTAGAGAAGAGAGAGAGAGAGAGAGAGAGAGAGGGAGAGAGAGAGAGAGAGAAAGAGAAAGAGAAAGAGTGAGAGAGAGAAAGAAAGAGAAAGAGAGAGAGAAAAAAAGGAGAGAGAGGGGGAGGGGGGAAAGTGAGGGAGGGTAGTAGGGGGGGAGGGAGGGGGAAGAGAGGAGAGGCAGGGGAAGGAGGAGGAGGAAGGAAGAGGAGGAAGAGGAAAGAGAACATACCTCTCTGACAAAAACCAGGAGAAAAAATATGAAAAGGAAAATGAAATATATCAATTGGAAACGTGAAAAACATCTGACCTCCACCCCAGAACTGAATTAGATTCGTCCACCCTGACTGCATATCCAATGGTTATCTTTTTATATATAACTTTGTGTGACAGTTGTCATTACGAACGTGCGAAAAATCAAATTTCTCTCTCCCACCCAGTTACTTTTTGAAAGTGTTTTTCTCTACCGGTAAATGAAAAATATCCAAAGTAAAAAAAATAATAAATTGGTTCAATGATATTTTATGCAAATCCAAATCGAGAAAATATCCAAAATAACAATAAACATTCAAGTCATCAAAAAGACCAAAACTGTGAAATTCGAGAGAAAAATATTTAATTCCTAGCAATAAATGCATTAACATGCAGCGCATCCCAATCCCCAATTAAACCACTCGTTACGCCATAACTGAACCGACCTATTAATTAATGCCATCGCCAAACCAACCCATTAGCTAAATGCCATTAATAAATCAACCCATGGGGCACATCTCCAGACCTGATCAGGCCCCGACTCCACGACTCGACCCCTTGGCGACGACGCCCTGATCTTGGCACCTCGGCTCAATCCATCTCGTTCGCTCTGCAGCCCCGACGCGAGAGGCCAACCCAGGTCTCGCGGGGCACTCCGAATACCCAGTGCCACTTTAGTGTATAGGCATCGGCGAGGTGCCGCCTCAGGGTGCCGTCGAGGCTTACTTGATACTTTTGCCCGAAGGGGAAAAAGGGCTCACACTCACACTCACACACACACACACACACACACACACACACACACACACACACACACACACACACACACACACACACACACACACACACACACACACACACACACACACACACACACAGGGCCAACGATGATGAAAATCAACAGGAAAACTTTCTTCGCAAAGCATCGCACACACATCGGCTACTCCTAACCCCTCTCTTTTTCTATTCCTTCTCTCCTTCTTGAATTTACCTGTATCCCTTCTCCCTGTTCCTTCCCATCCCTCTCCCTCTCAAATTTACTCCTAACCTCCCTTGCTCTATTCCTCCCCCTCCAAACGTTTTCTCAATCCATCTCCCCTATCCACCCCTTCCCTCTTCTTCCTCTCTACTTATCACTAGCCACAAAACTTCTTACTCCTTCGATAAGTCTTACACTCAAACAACTCCGCGAGACAAAGGGAAACCGTAGACCAAACATGTACATCGCAAGGTAAAAAGAAGAAAGGAAAAGAAAAAAAAAAAACTTCAAACAGGCTTCGGCCATCACAGGAATACTCACTCACTCACTCACTCACTCACTCACTCTCTCTCTCTTTCTCGCTGACATTAGAAATATTAATCTTTATCAAAATCATCTCCGACATTGAAAAAATAACATCAAAAGTGGAGTGAAAGTGGAGTGACCAGAATGCCTCTCCGAAATGACCCCCCCCCACACACACACACACACACACACACACACACACACACACACACACACACACACACACACACACACACACACACACACACACACACACACACACACACACACACAA
Organism: Penaeus vannamei; assembly: GCF_042767895.1. Lineage (NCBI taxonomy): Eukaryota > Metazoa > Arthropoda > Malacostraca > Decapoda > Penaeidae > Penaeus > Penaeus vannamei. The sequence goes on from NC_091553.1 coordinate 28,215,676, forward strand.
AAAAAAAATCTATATATCAAAATCACTACCGCCATTATCACAGCAACAGCGAATTCCACGAAGGAAAGCGGGGTGGCCGAAGCGCCTCCCCGAAACACGAAACGCAACCAACTGCTCGCAACGTCCGATCTCCGCGATTACTTTAATCCCCATCTTCGCATTTCTCAAGCGAACGCCCGATAATGAGGCTTCTCTAAACCCGCCCACTTGCCCGCCCGCTCATCTCTCTCTCTCTCTCTCTCTCTCTCTCTCTCTCTCTCTCTCTCTCTCTCTATATATATATATATATATATATATATATATATATATATATATATATATATACCTTTTCTCACACTTTCCCTATCACTCTCTTCTCACACTCTCCTTATCTCTCTATTCTAACACTCTCCTTTTCTCTCTATTATTATACTTTCTCTCTCTCTCTGTTTTCACATTCACCCTCTCTCTCTATTCTTACATTCTTCCTCGCTCTCTATCCTCACACTATCCATCTTCTCTCTCTCTCTCTCTCTCTCTCTCTCTCTCTCTCTCTCTCTCTCTCTCTCTCTCTCTCTCTCTCTCTCTCTCTCTCTCTCTCTCCCTCTCTCTCTCTTTTGATGTGGCATTTGTTACAAATGTTGTTGCGAACTTTGCTGGCGAATGGACGATTACGACTGTGGTTGCAGGTGTCGTTTGCAAGTTGCAATGCAACAGCGGATGGAAGTGAATTCTTGAACAAGCATTATGTCTACACCAGCACTCAAAATGGGCTCTCGACTGAATGAAAGGCCGATAAACAAAATAAATAAATGAGCCGCATTAAGATTTTCATTCTTAATGCGGACCGCCACGAAGATAATGTCGCGCAACGTCACTTTATATTCATTAATCTCTTCTGGGTAAGACAAACCGCTTTACTCCGAGGCATAAATCATGCAACTACACTCGTTCCCGGTAACCTGCGTTAAATGAGCAGCGGGTAATCCATTCAACAAACACAGACAACCACACCCTTTGCAAACTTTGTTAATCCCACCTTCCGTTCCGAAATTACAGATCAAATTCATTCCTGCCCCCATCTACAATAAAAATATTTAATTACCCCCTCTCTCTTTTTCTCTCTCTCTCTCTCTCTCTCAAACACACACACAAACATAAAGC
>NC_091553.1:28224318-28229318 GCF_042767895.1 Penaeus vannamei
CTCGCTGCAGCCAATCACGCCCCTTCACGCTGAATGGCACATTCAGTATTTGCCAGTCATTGTTAATTATCAACTATAATGGGTCCCAGAATTGCCTTGTCAGGCCTCATAATATCTTTAATAGATATCCCATGCGTTATGCCATAGGCGACTGTTCTCTCTCGCTCCCATCCTCTCTCTCACGTCCTTTCTTCCTTTTCCCTTTCCTCTTCTCATTGCTTTATCCGTTATTTTTTTTTCTTTCTCTTTATTCATCTCTTTTATTCCCGCTCTCTCTCTTTCTCTTATCTATTATTCTCTCTCTTATTCTCCACTCCTTCCTTCCCTCACTCACTCACTCACTCACTCACTCTCTCTCTCTCTCTCTCTCTCTCAGACATATATATATATATATATATATATATATATATATATATATATATATATATATATATATATATATATATATATATATCATACGCACACCCACACATATATATGTGCATGTATATATATGTATATATATATATATATATATATATATATATATATATATATATATATATATATATATATATGTGTGTGTGTGTGTGTGTGTGTGTGTGTGTGTGTGTGTGTGTGTGTGTGTGTGTGTGTGTGTGCATATACAAACACATTTACATCCATGCCGCCCTTCCTCTAGGGAGAAGCCCCGCCGATCCAATCTCTTTATCCCTCCTCAAGCGTTCCCGCGTCGTCGTCATCGTCGTCTTCCCCGTCGCCTTCGCCGTCGCCTTCGCCTCCAGCGCCAAGCGCCGTCGACCCCAGTGAGCCGGGAGCGACGGAGGACAGTGACCCACACATCGCCTTTATATCAACTTTGCACTTTAGGCAACAGTCACCTCGGAAGCGCATCCATCATGGGGCAGCAGCCGACACCATAAACAATTCAGCATCACTACGGAGGCTGGAAGGTATCTTACTGTACGCTTCCCAACTTTGTTTTTGTCCCGCCCGTCACTCCACGGCGGGCGGGCGGTTATTCCGCTACCTTTCCGTGTAGTATCGATGTGTGCTACCTGCCATGCCATAACATGTGCATTCAAAGGAGAGTAATTGAGAGCAGTTGTTTCTAGAATACGGAAATAAATGAAAACGGATTTATGCACAACGCACGAGCTTGTACATGCACGTACGCCCGCAAGCACACACAAATCCCCCTCAAAAGGCACTCGAAAGGGCATCCCATCCTGCACAATCCGCCAACAACGATTCCGAACCCAACCCACGTCCGGAATTTTCCACTCTCCTCCTGCAGTTTCGCGATTGTACAAGATGCCAATCGGCTCTCGGAGGCCTACACACGGGGCCCCTTCCCTGATTACAAGCGACGGGACACTCTGTCAACGTCGCTCACAGACACGATTTTTTTTCTTTCTTAAATTTCCCTCCTACCCAAGATTGCTCTTCTACTTGATATCCCCTGAAGGCCTTTCTCCGTTGTCATAATCGGCTCTCGGTTTACATTCTACCATCCTTCTGGACCCCTTCGACATTCCTTGTTCTTCCAGCGACCGCACGACGGAGCCCGCGGCAGAGGCTTCGGCATTTCATTTCCTTCAAGGACGTCGAACACTTCAGCCAGGATCAACGGAAACAGCTCTCGGGTTGAAAGAAGGGTAAGAGGAGGAGGAAGAAGAGGGGAGGAAAATAAAGAGGAGACGGAGAAGGAAGAAAAAAGAAGAGAAGGGGGAGGAAAATGAAAAGGAGACGAAGGAAGAGGAAAAAAGTAGAGAAAGAAAAAAAAGAAAAGGGGGAGAGGAGGAAGAAAAAGAAAAGGGGGAGAGGAGGAAGAAAAGAAAAGGGTGGGGAAGGAAGAGAAAGAAGAGGGGGAGAGGAAGAAGAGAAAGAAAAGGAGGAAGGAAAAGCGAGGAGGAGGGAGAAGAGGAAGATAATGAGGAGGGTGGGAGGAGGAAGAAAAAGAGGGAGGGAAGAAAGAAAAGAGGGGGAGAGGAGGAAGAGAAAGAAAAGGAGGAATAAAAAATAAGAGGGGTAAGGAGAAAGAAAAAGAAGAGGAGGGACGAGAAGGAAGAGGAAGGGAAGGGAAGAAGCAAGTGAAGAGACGGTGAAGAGGAAGAAAATGGGAAGGGGGGTGAGGAGGAAGTAGGGAAAAAAAGGGGGCGGGAAGGAAGAGGAAGAATTTCAAACTTCTTAAAATCGACACAGACACCAGGCTTCCTAAAACGGGAATGGCCTCAAAGACACGACCATGATAAACGTAATAACCATACTATCAAGAAGGCTTATTACTAACAGAAATAGCACACAGGCTTTGCACTCGCTCCCCCTCGCCTTCTTCCTCCCACGGCATCTAAAAGGAGTACAATGGGACAGAGGAAGCATCTATGTCTCTTCCCATCATTCCATAATCAAACCAGGTTAATGCTACAAGTGGGAGGACTTGTGATCGGAATTGGCCACGCCGAACTAGGGAACACAGGCAATCATAATGTTAACTGACAGCAACGTAAGAAAATCAGATGATGGCCGCCTAGCGGAACACCGGACCGTCGAACCAGTAAACCATCCAACCAGCAAACAAGCGGACCATCGAGCCAACTGATGCCAAACAAGCGGACCATCGAACCACCCGATGACAAACAAGGACTACCGAACCAGCAAACAAGCGGACCATCGAACCAGCAAACAAGCGGACCATCGGATGACAAACAAGCGGATCATCGAACCAGTAAACAAGCGGGCCACCGAACAAGTAAACACATGGACTATCGAATCACTCGATGACAAACAAGCGGACTACCGAACCAGCAAACAAGCGAGAACCATCAACCCAACGAATCGAAAGTATCACCCTTGATTAATTTCACCCTGAGTATAGTGCACTGTCCTATATACATTCCACCGTGCTCGGGGTGTGCCTGTGCAGCTTTATACGGCACATTCGCTTTGTCAAAGTGACTATTGGACGCGAGTTTACCGTCAAATTTGGCCCTTTCTATCTCCAATATATAATCAACAACGGCGCAGCGAGATAAGTCCCACTTTACCCCCCTCTCTCCCTTTTCCTATTCAGCATTCCATTTCAATTCTAGCATATATCCATTGCCGTACTTGGGTTTGTGTGGGGTGAGGCGGGTGATTAATGAATGCGATAAATGAGTGAATAAACTGTATATTCTCTCTCCGATATCGAATATCGCGTTTATTTCTGCCAATCTTTTTTCTGAATAATCATGAAAAATAATCTAAAAAATGAAAAGTAAAAAATCTGAACATTTAAGCCAATCCGATGCTATCACAAACCATTGAGTTTAATTCATGAATATCAAAATATCTTCGTTTAATTAACTTTTGGCGAGGCTATCAAATTTCCCTGCGCTAAAAGCCAGATTAGATTTTACTATTATAAACCCCATAAAAATTACCTTGAGAGAAAAAAAAATCCACCCAAAGAGAATCCCTCTCTCCTCTCTCACTCCCCTTCCCCTCTTCTCTCTCTCCCCCTCCCCTTTCCCTCTTCTCTCTCTCTCCCTCTCCTTCCCTCTCTCTCCCCCTCCCCTCCTCTCCCCTCCCTTTCCTCCCTCTCTCCCTTCCCCTCTCCCCCGAACCCATTTGTGTTGTTTTTCCTCCTCGGCAGAAAACCTTAAGGGACAGTTTTAGAAGCGCCCCGCCTTCTCTGCTCCCGATTGGAGTAGGCTCCCGGTACCATTTCTCCTCCCGGTAATGGCGGCCTTGCTACTTTATACTGCCAGCGGAGTCCGTGCTTGGCTAGTCAGAGTCCACGACCTTAACAAAAAAGACGATCAAAGGCTCTGTGTGTGTGTGTGTGTGTGTGTGTGTGTGTGTGTGTGTGTGTGTGTGTGTGTGTGTGTGTGTGTGTGTGTGTGTGTGTGTGTGTGTGTGTGTGTGTGTGTGTGTGTGTGTGTGTGTGTGTGTGTGTGTGTGTGTGTGTGTGTACGTCCATGTGCATGAGCGCACATATATACTTTCACATTACCTCTATGGAAATTCGCCTACCTACAACATCCTCTCCATATACAAAACGATTATAATAACAGTAAACATAAAACTTGCGTGCACTTCCCCCATCATAAAAATATACATATGAAAATGCGAAATGTGGATATAAAAGTAGCATGCCAACATCTCGTTACTGATTCTATGGCGCAGGTGGTATGGCCTGCAACGGCATTGCAATAGTGACTTTGGCTTGCATAACTTACAAAAATTAAAATATAATAATAAAAAATAAATGAATAAAATAATAGTAGTATCGCAAGACTACTACAACTACTACTACTACTACTACTATCACTAATAATAATGATGGTGGTAGCGATGATCACATTATAATGAACAATGACCTATTGCAAATTGTACTAAGTTTTCTATCAGTCCTCGTCTTGCTCGCCCTCATCTCCTTTCTCCTCTCATCCCATATCTTCTATCCTCCCACCATCCTCTCTTCTCCCATCCTCTCTCTTCTTCCCTCCCCTCTTCTCCCATCCACCCTTCCCCTACTGTCCTCTCTTCCTCCCTCCCGTCCCCAACCTTCCTCTCTTCTTCCCTCCCTCCCCCAACCTTCCTCTCTTCCCTCCCTTCCCCAACCTTCCTCTCTTCCCAATCTTCTCCCCTTTTTCCCCAAATCCGTCGCCTCCCACCGCCCACTCCTCTTCCTTCCCTTCCCCAATCCCTCTCTTGTTCCCACTCTCCTCCCCTTCCCTTCAATCAGCTCATACCATTTCAGTTTCGCTTACCGAAGGCTCTGTCTCTCATCTGCCCTTACGACCCTGTTTCATTACTCTTCTTTGGGATTTTCGAATCGATTTCCATTACATGGCATTATTCTCTCAAGGATTATTTACCCCAGTAGAATGTTTACCTCATGGCAGAGTAACGCTGCAAATGGCAAATCTGCTAAGAACGATCAATGCTAAAACTAATAAATAAAATCTAAAAAAAAAAAAATACAAATATGATGAATGAATACATAGGTAAATAAATAAAGAATATGAGTTTTA
>NC_091553.1:28236818-28239318 GCF_042767895.1 Penaeus vannamei
TACATTTCTAATATCAATACATGAAAACATAAAAAATAAACGCACCTACTCTCCATGCTATAACCCAATTACAATGACCTTGTACAAACATTAAGGCCTCCTGCACAACCATAACTAACATACAAATGGCAGATAACCACAATAGCAACTTACTCATCCAAAGTCCGAGAACATAGAGTGAAGCCAAGCAATAACATAAACGAAATGTTGAGCTATTGCTGACCTCCCTTCATGCGTCACTGATCAAGGCTGAGGAGGCGTCACTGAGTGTCCGCTCGGACGTTAAACGTTATAGGAGCACATAAGGAAGGGGGGGAGAGGTGGGAGAGGGAGAGGGAAAGGTATGTAGTTAAGCAGCGATATGAGGGAGGAGGGGGAGGAGGAGGAGGAGGGGGGGATGGGAGAGGGGGGAAAGGGGAAGGAAAAACAGTAAAAGAGGACGGAGAGAGGGAGGGGTAGGGGGTGAGAGTGAGAAAGAAAAAAAGAGAGACAGACAGAGAGTTAGTGAGCTAAAGTCAAGAACCAAGATGTCACGCAAGACATCTGTTCCTATCCACCCCGCATACATCCAAGTCCCCCCCCGAGAAGGGCCACTCGTCCCGCTGGAGTAGATTGTCAACAAAAAAGTATCCCAAGCGTGGCACGGTGCCGCGGGCGATGTCCTATGCCCCCCTCCACCCCCAGCGCTCCTTCAGGATCTCCACCAACCACTAATCACGATCCTCCGAGCCTCCTGAATCTCTCTCTATTCAAACCATCAAAAGAAAGAAGTCTCCTGAAACTTCTTGGAGGACCGTGCCCCTTTTCCTTTTTTTCTCTTTTTTTACCCTTCTTCTTCCCCTCGCTCCGGGCCTAGTTTCGAGAGAAGAGAGAGAGAGAGAGGGAGGGGGATTGAGAGAGAGAGAGAGAGAGAGAGAGCAGGCTCGAGAGAGAGAGAGAGAGAGAGAGAGAGAGAGAGAGAGAGAGAGAGAGAGAGAGAGAGAGAGAGAGAGAGAGAGAGAGAGAGAGAGAGAGAGAGAGAGAGAGAGAGAGAGAGAGAGAGAGAGAGAGAGAGAGAGAGAGAGAGAGAGAGAGAGAGAGAGGAGAGAGAGAGAGAGAGAGAGAGAGAGAGAGAGAGAGAGAGAGAGAGAGAGAGAGAGGGAGAGAGAGAGGGAGAGAGAGAGAGAGAGAGAGAGAGAGAGAGAGAGAGAGAGAGAGAGAGAGAGAGAGAGAGAGAGAGAGAGAGAGAGAGAGAGAGAGAGAGAGAGAGAGAGAGAGAGAGAGAGAGAGAGAGAGAGAGAGAGAGAGAGAGAGAGAGAGAGAGAGAGAGAGAGAGAGAGAGAGAGAGAGAGAGGAGAGAGAGAGAGAGAGAGAGAGAGAGAGAGAGAGAGAGAGAGAGAGAGAGAGACAGAGAGAGAGAGAGAGAGAGAGAGAGAGAGAGAGAGAGAGAGAGAGAGAGAGAGAGAGTGAGAGAGAGAGAGAGAGAGAGAGAGAGAGAGAGAGAGAGAGAGAGAGAGAGAGAGAGAGAGAAAGAGAGAGAGAGAGAGAGAGAGAGAGAGAGAGAGAGAGAGAGAGAGAGAGAGAGAGAGAGAGAGAGAGAGAGAGAGAGAGAGAGAGAGAGAGAGAGAGAGAGAGAGAGAGAGAGAGAGAGAGAGAGAGAGAGAGAGAGAGAGAGAGAGAGAGAGAGAGAGAGAGAGAGAGAGAGAGAGAGAGAGAGAGAGAGAGAGAGAGAGAGAGAGAGAGAGAGAGAGAGAGAGAGAGTGTAAGGAAATAAAATACTTGAAAAAAACTGTAGCTCCTTTAACTAAGATAAGTAGCACCAGAATTATTTACACTTATATCAAGTTTCTCTAATACCTCATAAGTCCCTTCACAGTATCCTGAGGTGCACTCCTAGCGCAAACTCTACGGAACAAGCAACCCGCATTTCACTTACTTTCAGGCACATAGCGAAGAGGAATTTTATGGCACAGACAATGGAATCTAGTAATGTAATTGTATTGCAAAATACGAAAATATATAAATAACATACCCTTACCAATGTCCCCGCAAACGATTACCTATTTCTACCGCATTTTCATTGCCGCTCCAATATCCGATAAACAATCTTTAGGACACACCATTTCGCTGACACCGCCACATCCGAGGCAAGCTAGTGATGTCGACTCAAAATGAATAATCAAAATCCAAGGTAATCCTGTTTTTACAACCAGGCTTTTAACCGACGGTAATTTGACCCTTTGTTGTTGCTGTTGTTACTTAAATGGGATAATTATCCCTGAGATCTACTTACAATTTCAAGAACATTTCAAGAACATTTTGGGTTTCAGAGAGGGGGAGAGGGAGAGAGAGAAAGAGAGAAAGAGAGAGAGAGAGAGAGAGAGAGAGAGAGAGAGAGAGAGAGAGAGAGAGAGAGAGAGAGAGAGAGAGAGAGAGAGAGGGGGAGGGAGGGAGAGGGAGGGACGGAGAGGGAGGGAGGAAGGGAGAGAGAGAGAGAGAGAGAGAGAGAGAGAGAGAGAGA
>NC_091553.1:28244318-28249318 GCF_042767895.1 Penaeus vannamei
GGGAGAGAGAGAGAGAGAGAGAGAGAGGGAGAGAGAGAGAGAGGGAGAGAGAGAGAGAGAGAGAGAGAGAGAGAGAGAGAGAGAGAGAGAGAGAGAGAGAGAGAGAGAGAGAGAGAGAGAGAGAGAGAGAGAGAGAGAGAGAGAGAGAGAGAAGGATTTATTTCAAACTTCCATCTCTTCCGGAAAAAAGAAAGCACTTAAAAACACATTTCAAAGCTATAAGAAGAACATCAAAACGTGTCGTATTTCCAAGATGATCCTAAAATTAAAATCTAAGCCTCTTCTCCACAGAACTTATGATTAAGTAATCTAACCATTCAAAGTCTTGGGGAAAATATCAAAATATCAAATTCATAAAAAAGCAATACCAATGAGTCGAGTCGCTCCATCTAACATATTAATCATTCGATATGTCAAGAAAATGCACAAAATGCAGAATGAAAATAAAATCAAGACAATAAAAGGTGAAATAAAAAGTAAAAAAATATAAATAAAAAGCAACAACTAATAACAACAACTAAAGCAATAACAAAAATGAAGACAACAAGGATAACAATAATAACAACAAAATAAAAATAAAGATGAAAATAACAGTAAACAAACCCGAAACTCGAGGACGGCGCAAAGCGTCACGCCACCCGCTCGTTCTTCACCTAAAACAAGGAGCGCGGTCTCGGTTTCCGCACGAGGGCTGTGATTCGAGTCTCGCGTGCACCTCGAGACGCCCAATCGCACCGTGGTTTTCTTGCCGTGTAATGTGGAGGGTCTTTTGTACGTGAAGCCGACGCTTGGAGTCTTTAATCAGTTTGGGCTTTAAAAAAACATTCGGAAACCGATGAATTAAGAATGAAAGTTCAAAACGGTCACTCTTAATAACAATACTTGTGATAAATGAGGACAAGCACGCGGACAAACGACATATGAATTTAAAAAGTAGACACATAACAAACGCAATAACACATGCATTACATACGGAGGCGGGTAAATCGTATTATCTCTCACTCTCCCCCTTCCTTCCTCCCTCTCGCTATCCCTCCCTTATTTACTCTCTCTCCCTCTCCCTCTCCCTGTCTCTGTCTCTCTCTCTGTCTCTTTATCTCTCCCTCCCCCTTTCCCTACCTCTCTCCCTCTCTCCTTCCTTCCCCCCCTTTCCTTCCTTCTACCCTTCTCCTCCCTTCTCTCTCTCTCTCTTTTTCCTTTTCTCTCTCTTTCTCACTCACTCACTCACTCTCTCTCTCTCTTTCTCACTCACTCACTCTTTTTTTTTTCTCTCTCTCCCTCTCTCTCTCTCCTTCCTTCTCTCTATCCCCTTCTTTCTCTCCCCCCCTCCTTTCTCTCTCTCCCCTTCTTTCTCTTACTCTCTCTCCCCTTCTTTCTCTCACTCTCATTCCTCTCCTCTCACTCTCACTCCTCTCCTTCCCCTCTCTCTCACTCCTCTCATTCCCCCTCTCTCACTCCTCTCCTTCCCTTCTCTCTCACTCCTCTCCTTCCCTCTCTCACTCCTCTCCTTCCCTTCTCTCTCACTCCTCTCCTTCCCCTCTGTCTCACTCCTCGCTTTCCCCTCTCTCTCGCACCTCTCTTCCCCCCCCTTCTCATTCCTCCTCCCTCCCCCCTCTCCCCCGTCTCCCCATCCGTCTCTCGCCACTCTCCCTCTCCCTCCCACAACAAAACAGCAACATTTGACCGAAGGACTAAAATAAATGAGCAGTCTTCGCAACTATCAATTATTATCACTGTCACCTTAAACTGATGAACTGGAGGCAAAAAAGTAGCTTGGGAAGAGCAGAGAATCAAAAAGGAGAAAGGAGAAGAGAATAAAAAGGAGGATGGAGAGAGATAAAGAAGAAGAAGAAAAATAAAATAGGATAGTAAGATAATGAGGAGGAGGAGAGCGAGGAGGATGAAAAGTAAACGATGGTGTAAAAAGCAAAATGGGCAAAAAACAAGGATGAATGACGAAGAAGAGAAAAGGAGGAGCGCAAGATGGAATACGAAAGCAGAGGAGAAGAAAAATCAGAAGGGGCGGGGATGTAAAAATAGGAACAAACAAAAGCCTGTATTCAAGCAATTGACGTCAGAAGTCATTGTCATTCCCAGTCTCATATTTCTTATTCTCCCTTCTTCTTTTCGTATATATGGCTCTTCACGAAAACATATCAATAATAATGATTGATGATGACGATGATGATGAAAAAGATAATCATAATAATGGAAATAATAATAATAATAATGTTGATCATAACAACTAAAGATGACATGATAACGATAATGACGATAATGAAGGTGATAATAATGATGGTGATGGCAATGATGATGGAGATGATGATGATGATGATAGCGATGATCATGATGATAATGAAGAGGACGTGGAGGATGAGGAGGAGAAGAAAAAGGCGGAGGGGATGGAGAAAGGGATAGAATCAGAAGATGATGATGATAAAAATAATAACAATAAAAAAAACATCCACACCAACAATCACAAAATGCCAGCGATCAATATCAATAACAACAGCATTCACACACACACATGAAAAAAATGAAGAAATATGCCCTGACATCCCATTCTTTTCGCTTCCCGTTGAAAAGCTCATTTCCTCTCTCGACTCTTCCCGTGGCTTGCCTTGAATGAGGCGCCCAACAATACGGGGCTCGGGTCCTCCTCCTCCTCCGGCCTGGAATGCTCGTGCGCGCTTCTCTTCTTTCCCTATCTCTCTCTCTCTCTCTCTCTCTCTCTCTCTCTCTCTCTCTCTCTCTCTCTCTCTCTCTCTCTCTCTCTCTCTCTCTCTCTCTCTCTCTCTCTCTCTCACTTCCTTCCTTTCTTTCTCCCCCTCTCTTTCTGTCTCAACATTAAAGGCCCCTTGCCCTGGATACACTTTAGTCATTGTGATCATTTCTTATACTGTCGTATTTTCCGCCCCTAGCCCTCTGTATTCATTTTCAGGAGAAGGGAGTGGGGAGGGAAAGGGGAGGGGAGAGGAGGGAAGGAGGGTGAGAGAGAGAGGGAGGAAGAGAAGGAGAAGGAGGAAAAGAGGAAGAGAAGGAGGAAAAGACGAAGAGAAGGGGGAAAAGACGAAGAGAAGGGGAAAAAGAGGAAGAGGAGGAAAAGAGGGAGAGGGAGGGAGGGAGGAGGAGGGAGGGAGAGGGAGAGAGAGGGAGGGAGGGAGGGAGGGAGGGGAGGAGGAGGAGGGAGGAGGAGAGAGGGAGAGAGAGAGAGAGAGAGAGAGAGAGAGAGAGAGAGAGAGAGAGAGAGAGAGAGAGAGAGAGAGAGAGAGAGAGAGAGAGAGAGAGAGAAAGAAAGGAGGGGGGAGGGGGCTGAGAAAGAGAAAGAGAGAGAAAGAGAAAAAGAAAGAAAAAAGGGAGAAAGAAAGAGAGAAAGGGCGAACAGAGTGACAGAAAGGCCGAGACACAGAGGCAGCGCCGTCCCTCCAGATGAAGTCTAACTCCTCCTCCTCACTAATTACGACCATCCTGCTCGCTCGCCAACTTCAGGTAACCATTTCCTGGTATCTCGGGTCACCCCGGGCTCGTTCACCCTTCCTCGGGCTCCAAGCTTGGTTTTTGTTCTCATGTAACCTCCGAGCAGATGCTTCCTCACAGGGCGCAATCAAGGTAGAGATTCTGTAATTCTGGAACGACCCTGCTTTTCCAGAGACGATCAATCATATCTATGTATATATATATATATATATATATATATATATATATATATATATATATATATATATATATATATATATATATATATGTATATATATATATATGCATATATATATATATACATACATATTTACATATAAATATATATATATATATATATATATATATATACATATATACATTATACATATACATACATACACACACACACACACACACACACACACACACACACACACACACACACACACACACACATATATATATATATATATATATATATATATATATATATATATATATATATATATAAACATGGGTGTGCATCGAGCTACGTTTATACGTGTATAGGCCACCGTATGTTTATAAATACGTGTATATAAACATTCAAAAACATATATGCAATACCCTTTGCCCTCCTACTCATAATGTTCAAACAACCTGCAATAAAATGCCCGAAAGACACGAGAACGAGCCAACCTCCCCTTCCCCCGAATGTGATTTCCAGGCGGGTCTTCCCAAATAGGAGGGTCACTCTTCTCGCATCCCGTCGCTTTTTGTTTTTTTTTTATCAATCTTTCGCTGTTTGTCCGCTCGCCCGCTCGCCCGCCCGTCCGTCCGTCTGTCTCTCTCTCTCTCTCACGCTACTTTTCAGCCCCCCCTCCCCACCCTCCCCCATCGCCTTCTCTTTTACCTTTGCCTTACCTTGGGGACACGGGGGTAGATAAAGGAAGGGAGAGGGGGGAGGGGGAGAATGGGGCTGCAGGCATGCAGTTGAAAGTCCTCTCCATTTCATCTGCTTTGTGCCATGATATTAAAACACGTCTCTTTCTCCCAGCTTTCGGTTCGACGGGTATTATATTAAGATTAATATATAATATAACATGAATAATACCGATCTGACTAGAGGGTAACTGCGATTTAAGCCGATATAAATGCTTAATATATATACATATATATATATATATATATATATATATATATATATATATATATATATATATATATATATATATATATATATATATATCAAAGGAAATAGATATATAAAATAGAAATATACGAAGAAAAAGCCTATACCGAGTCTGTTCGATTGGCAACAGTGTGATTCACACTCGCATTTTCATGAAAAAGTACTTTTTTTTATAAACAAAGCACAAAATGGAGGGATAAGGAAGAAGCACTGGATAAATAGGGTCAGAAAGGCGGAGACAGGTAGGGGGAACAGAAAATGAATGGATACGAAGCAACCTTGAAAGGAATCCCCCGCCCCGCCTTCTCCCCTCTCCTCCCCCTCCTCCTCCCTCCATGCTAATAATTACCTGCCTTTTAAAATCGGCTCC
>NC_091553.1:28254318-28259318 GCF_042767895.1 Penaeus vannamei
ATGTGTGTGTGTGCGCGCCTGTTCGTCTGTGTATGTGTGCATGTGTGAGATTGGCAGATAGATAGATAGAGTGTGTGTGTGTCTGTGTACGTGTTAGCATACGCATGGAGCGTGTTTAAGTGTACATACGCTTGTATTGTGTGCATGTAAACATGTGTTGTCCTTATACGCGTGAACTGGAGCCAAGGATGCTACTCTCAGTAGATGACTCGAATGGGCAGAGAGAACTTAAATTTCTTTTTTATGTGCATGTAAACATGTGTTGTCCTTATACCCGTGTACGCGCGTGTGCACGGGTACCTCCAAACTGGAGCCAAGGATGCTACTCTAAGTAGATGACTCGAATGGGCAGAGAGAACTTAAATTTCTTTTTTATGTGACATTTTCGAAATGCTAACTTCCCGGACAAGAATAAAAAAAACATATTCGCGAAACTTCGTACATGTTTAAAGTTACTTTAATAACTTATACACATTATTTCAAACTTTTTGAGCCAAACCCATTAAAAAGAGCATTATCATAATGCGTTAATAAAATTGCAAAGGGATAAATACTTTATATTAATTAACCAAAAAAAACATCATTGCGGGACAAGTGGGAGAAGGGAAAGTAAGGGAGTGTGAAAGATATGAAGAATATTGTGAAGGGTAAGGAAGGTAGAAAGGAAGGAGGTGGGAATACGTAAGGCAGGGTAGGAAGGGTAGGAAGGGAGAGGTAAGGAAGTGAGAGATGATAGAAGCAAAGTAGAGAGAGAGGTAAAGAAGGGAGGGAAGGGCGTGGTATGGGAAGGGAAGGGAGAAGAGGAAGGAGTGGAGATGGAAATGGAGGAAAAGGAGAGACAAAGGAAAGTAGGGGGGGACGGACGGAAGAGAGAGGTAGGGGAAGTAAAAAGGAAACGGAAGGGAGGTGGGATCTAAGCGCAAGTGAGGGAACCAGTGAAGAGAAGAACAGGCATGGGCAGGAAGGAACTGGGGGAGAGAGAGAGAGAGAGAGAGAGAGAGAGAGAGAGAGAGAGAGAGAGAGAGAGAGAGAGAGAGAGAGGATATATAAGTTAGGGAGGAAAAAGAGAAGAAAGAGGGGAAGAGAGAGAAGGAGAGAGAGAGAGAAAAGGAAAGATAGAGTGAGAGAGCGAGAGAGAGAGAGAGAGAGAGAGAGAGAGAGAGAGAGAGAGAGAGAGAGAGAGAGAGAGAGAGAGAGAGAGAGAGAGAGAGAGAGAGAGAGAGAGAGAGAAAGGGTAGAGACGTTAAACCGCTTTTCGCTGCACTTTATATTCAAGGAGGCTAAAGAACATAAATACGATTTGCGTGCTTAAAAATAAGAGGCAAGTTATCAAACCACAGTTCGTTAATCTTTCGTGAAACGACATAATTTTTGCTGTTCTTTCAAAAAAGGAGATGAGATTTTACGTCATGAATCTGAGTGTCCTGAATAGCCACAATGAGTCTGTGTGCTGAATGATAATAAATACGTAACTAATAAATAACAAATAATATGAATCATGAAATCAATACATAACACTAAGCGATAAATAAATAGATGATAAAAAAAATACACATTGAGGACCAATAAACAATCATACCTGTTTTACAAATAAAGAAAAAAATCATGAAAAAGTAACAGTAAAAAAAAAAACATAAATAATAAACAATGCGACGAATGACCAAAGAGAAAACGCCACACTCGGCTCAACATGACGAGTGCAATGAAAGATGTAATACGCCGTTATTAAATCAAATGAAGCGAGTGCGGCGTAATGACCAGCGAGTCATTTATGCGGAATCTTAATAGAATGTAAATGTACATGGGTGTCATATGGTGACAATCGTATAGCGGTTTGATTCTTCAGAAGAATAAGTGAGGGAGGGAAAAGGGGGTGGGAGGGAAAAGGGGGAAGGAGGGAAGGAGGAAAGGAGGGAAAGGAGCGAAGGAGGGAGGAATAGAGGAGAGGAAAATAGGGAAGGGGGTAGAGGAAAGGAGAGATAATAAGAGAGAGAGAGAGAGAGAGAGAGAGAGAGAGAGAGAGAGAGAGAGAGAGAGAGAGAGAGAGGGGGAGACGTAATGATAGAATGCTCTAGTGTCTATTTACCACGAGGGGACTTTGCAGCTGGACCAAAGAGGCAGTATGTCAAACGCGGGTTTCCAGCCCTTAGAGTGTGTGCGGCTGATTGAGGGATGGGAGAAGAGGGGCGGGCGAAGGGGGAGGGGGTGACATAGGGTCATGGTACTCTCCTCTCATTGCACCGACTTACGAATCCACTAACATCATTACGATATCAAAGGCGCGTCGTGAGCTCTAAGACGACAGAGTCTAAAACCAAACTGAATTACTGCACTGGCTCTACTACTTGGCAAGCGGAAAGGAGTCGGCCAAGAGATGGATAAAACAAAATCTCAACGAAAGAATCAAAAGCAACATGGATGTATTATTTCATTCAAAAAAGCAAACAACGCACCAGAAACGCACACGAGATCGTAAGTGTCAATACAGCACAATCAATGCAATAAACAAGCACAAACAAAAAGTAAATGCAATCAGCAGATAGTCTAGCACTAATTGCACGCTTTCTCTGACTTGATCTAACTTTGCAACCCCGATCTTGCATCAAACTCTAATTAAGGATGTTTGAGGAAAAGACCCCGAAGAATAACAGAGAGAGAGAGAGAGAGAGTGAGAGAGAGAGAGAGAGAGAGAGAGAGAGAGAGAGAGAGAGAGAGAGAGAGAGAGAGAGAGAGAGAGAGAGAGAGAGAGAGAGCGAGCGAGCGTGTGTGGGTGTATGTGTATTTTTATGTGTATGTATATGTATATGTGTATGTATATGTGTATGTAAATGTGTATGTGCATGTGCGTATATGTGTGTGTGCGTGTCCTTGAGCGTGTGCGTATGCATGTGTGTATGTGTATGTGTGCGTTCGTGTCAGCGAGCGCGTGTGCGACTGAAAGAGTGAACGTCATGAACCAGATGAAACAAGGACCTGCTCACCAAACCCAAAACTACGTCCACCAAAACCCCCAAGACACCGAAGACTCCTGATAAAAGCCGAAGTTTGCAGCGGAGTCATCACTCGATCCGGCCGCCCCGTGTAAAACGACCGGGGTCATTATCGGCCGCAATTACGCTGAGAACTTCGAGGATTGCTTGCTCTCTCTCTTTCTCTCTTTCTCTCTCTCTCTCTCTCTCTCTCTCTCTCTCTCTCTCTCTCTCTCTCTCTCTCTCTCTCTCTCTCTCTCTCTCTCTCTCTCCTTCCTTTCACACACACACGCACACGCACACACACACACATACACACGCACACACACACAGAGCGCCAGCGCCCTCCCCTCCAACCTCCCAAGCTACTCACGCCTCCCCCATCCACAAGTCTCCCCCTGGGCCTCGTAAATCCCACCCACGACGGGCAGGTGACGAAGCGCTTCTTTATTAACGAAATGAAGACAGAGTTAACGCCACCCTGATCTTGACTGCCCCTAAACCACCCCTACCCCACCCCCATCCCCAGCCTTCTACTCCATGCACACCATTCTACCCCGACCCCATCAATATCCTGTCCTAGATGAGTGGTGTCAAGGGCGTGTCTCGGCCGAGGATCGGGTCCGCACGTTATTAGAAAGGAGAATATTACTCCATTGCGTTTAGGCTCGTTACCCTACCCGGGGGCGGGATAATGGACCCCGCGAGCCAAAGTGTCACAGGCTAGCATGAAATCCGCCCCTGAGACTAAAATCCGCACGTGAAAAGCGAGCAGGAATATTCGTTTAGGATATCGACATCCCGGGTTGTGCTAAAGACACGGTGTCACCTGCACGGAATTTTCGCTGACAAGGATAACACGAGCATGATCCCAGAAGAGGAACAGCATGAGGAGGAACATCAATGGATAAAGGACATTAGCACCACATGATACCTCAAGACAAAAATAACACGGCAGGATGAACCAATCAGACAAAAAATAAACGAGAAGGATTACGCGAAATATAACGCAAGAACAAGAGAAACGCGACGAGGATAAACAACAAGACTGAACAAGGAAAGTACCGCCAGCATAAGCTTCGTACAACAGAGGACCAAAAACGACAAGGATAACAAAAACAGATAACACGAGACCAAAATGACATGGGCAACACAATAATAACACAAGGTTAAAACAAGGATACCACGACCCTTTATTTCGGTCCGGCAATCTGCCAGGTCCTTCGGCAGACAGGGAAAAAGCCCAAGTGCGCCGCATAAAAACCCTTGTCGAACTCGTCCGAATGCACCTGGCAGCTTCTATGGCGATGACCCCGACTAACAAAGACGGAAATTTGAAGGACTCGTGGGACAAGACAGTGCCATCCCCCAGAAACGCATTTGGAATGACAATCTACTCGTAACAAGGTTCTTCGATGTGGTACTAGCTTGCAGGTATGGGGAACAACAGTACATTCAGTTTTAAGCACAATGCAGTTTGTTTATCTGTTTGTCTGTGTGTCTTCACATGCACAGACAAATCCATCGTCCCACTCACCACACACACGCCCAAACTAATCAAATAATGAACATGCAAGTAAAAAATAACAATGGTGAAAATAATACTATACAGATTAATAACTAAAGCTACCTTTAACGTAAAATCAAAAGAAACTAACAAATAACCAAAACAAATAAACACACAATACAAAAATAAACAAACAAAGCCTCCCGCAGCGAAATCGAGGCTATGACGTCATCCCCGCCACCGCGCGCGACAGAGTACGTTCTCCGCCCGCGCCGTGACGAGCGGGTTAGCAATGCGCTCGCTCCATAATGGATCAGATTCGACAGGCTGCCGCTGCCCACGCGTTCGCCCTGCGCCCTCTGCATCGCCCTGTGCAGATCCTCGAAACTGCCGAATGGGGAAAAGGGTGAAAGGGAGGGAAGGGAGAGGGAGAAAAGCGGAGGAAGGGTATGAGCCGGAACGAAGGGGGAAGAGGGAAGGGCTGGGTGAAGATGAAAAAGAGAAACAGGAATAGATAGATAGAT
>NC_091553.1:28286818-28301818 GCF_042767895.1 Penaeus vannamei
TGTTTGCCGTCTATCTGTCTCTCTCTCCTTTTGTCTTTCTTCCTCCCTCGTTTCTTTTCCCTTTCTTTGTTCCTTCCTGCCTATTACCTGTCTGCCTGCGTGCCTACCAACCAATCTATCTATCTACCTACCTACGTAACTGCCTGCCTTGCTGACTTTTCCCCTTCAACTTCCTTTCCCCGCCCTTCCCTTTCAATACCCCTCCCTCCCCTGCCTCTCCCCCCGCACATAGAGGATCTGACCTCAGCTAACCTCACCCTCCCATAGAAATATCAGCATCACCATCACCATCATGAAACGTAAAACTAGAATTTCTTTAGTGTTGCTTATAACAAATAAATACCAGACAAAAACAAAGAAAACGACACCATCATCATCATTATCTCCGTGCAAGAAACCCAGAGGTAACTTCATTCATATTTCATCCCAGCCAAGATTAATATCAATAAACACAAAAAAGAAGAAAATTTAATAAGATCTTAGGCGTTCTTCATTCGAAAACCTTGCCAGTGACGCAGCATATAATTTTTTTCCTAGCTTACTCTCCAAAATTAATTAGATATGGGTTAAAATAAAATAAAGTCCGTAAATAATAACAATAATAATAATAACAATAATAATAATAATAATAATAATAATAATAATAATAATAATAATAATAATAATAACGAACAAAATCAATAAACAAATGCCAGTTCCCAAGAAACAAAAAAAAGTAATAGAACAAAAATTAAACAAACAAGAGCGATAGATTTTAAAATAAATCATATGCCGGCGGACATGACCCCTAACATTCTTATGTATAATTCAGGCTTAGGCCTATATTTGTCCGATACGACGATCCTACTTAAAAATAATAACAATAAACAAAACCACTCCACTTCCCCAGCCCTAGCATATGGAGAGGGAAAAAATACCTTATCTCATAAACAATTCTAAAACCAGTCATAGCAGAGTAAACTAGCCTAACCTTACTCTTACGAACCAAACCTACCCTATGAGTAGTTAAATCACTGATGTTGTTACAACCTTTACGTTAAAGAGACTTACCAAAAATGAGTTTCAGTAACAAACAACTGTGGTGGGGTGCGAGAGTTGAAGGGAAGTAGTGTACATCGAGTGATAGGCAGGCAGTTTCACTTGTTAACCATTCAGTGGTAAAAAGTTTACATTTTATATTCAGCGTGAAATTCGGAGATTTTTAGGCCTCAAATGTCGACTTGTACGCCATAATACACAGTGTCTATGAACAGACTTTAATGAATAAACAAATTCAATTCTCCGATATTTCTTTTGAAGTAACTAAAGGGCATCCGAATATTCACGTGCCATAGGCCTACACAGAACATAAACAAAGAAATCTCTGTTTGTAATATAATTATCAAATTTGATAAAGATGACTAATTTCATCTATCAATCTATTATCTTTATCATGAAATGTCATTCCAAAGCAGATTTACTACGAACTCTATGTTTTCAATACTAAGTTACTCTTATGCTAAGTCACAGATGAACTCAATTTTTATTTATTCATCTACTAAGGGACGGGTCAGGAAGGAGGGAGAGGAAGAGGAAGGGAGAGCAGAGAGATGGAGAGGAAGGGAGGTGAGAGAGAGGGAGAGGAAGGGAGGGGAGAGAGGGAGAGGAAGGAAGGAGAGAGAGGGTGAGAATGGAGGAGGGAGGGAGGGAGGGAGGGAGGGAGGGAGGGAGGGAGGAGAGGAGAGAGAGAGAGAGAGAGAGAGAGAGAGAGAGAGAGAGAGAGAGAGAGAGAGAGAGAGAGAGAGAGAGAGAGAGAGAGAGAGAGAGAGAGAGGGGAGAGAGAGGGGAGAGGGAGAGGGAGAGAGAGGGAGAGGGAGAGAGAGGGAGAGAGGGAGAGAGAGGTAGGGAGGGAGAGAGAGGGAGGTAGGGAAAGAGGGAGAGAGAGAGAGAGAGAGAGAGAGAGAGAGAGAGAGAGAGAGAGAGAGAGAGAGAGAGAGAGAGAGAGAGAGAGAGAGAGAGAGAGAGAGAGAGAGAGAGGCGAGGCGGGAGGAGAGAGAAACAGAGAGAGAAGGAGGGAGAGGGAAAGCGCGAGAGAGCGAGAGCGAGCGTGCATGCAGGAGAATGCGAGTCGCGGGCGGGCCACACGTATGGAAATCGGAGCGAGGTGATCCCCCAGCTGAAGGGCAAAGGTGAGGAACCCAACGCCTGGATTACATTACAAAAAAAAAGGTAAAATAAAAAGAGCTGAATTGAATCGTCGGGATGGGGGGGTGATAGGTCGAAAGAGATTATCGTAGCAATGATGATCATGATATTATAACAGCAGGGTATTAATAATGACCAGAAAAAATGCGAGGAAACAACAGCAAGAAGAGATAACAGAGCAAACGAAATGGCCGAACTAAGCCACATCAAAGACGACAAATAGAAGAGGCTCGAGAGGGGAGAGGAAACGGAAGGGAACACCAGCAACTCCGAGGAAAGAAGACTCGAAACGGCGCCGCGCCCATCCCAGGTTACCCAAGATGCCGCCTGCCCGCACCCACCGCTTTCTACCCTAACTCCCCGCGTAGCTGTTGTGCGTGCTGCCATCATTCCCTTTCCTCTCCCTCCCCCCTCCACCACCCGGGTGACAACACTCACAAACACTATTCACCTAGTATCTAGGCATCCTGAAAACACCAAAGTGACAGATTTCATAACACAAAATCCCGACACAATTCAGACATTCGGACACCATTTAACAAACAAGCACACACTCTGACAACAAACAACATCCTCAGAGCCGACAACATTCTGGCATCATTATACAATCAACATTCACAAAGTAACAACACAAAAATAAACATCAAAAAAATATTGAACAAACATCGACACACAGCCAAACAACACCTAAAGAGCAACATCCTGACAACATTAAACAAACACACACGCAACAGTTAGTAAATAACACAGTGACAACACTCAAAAGGCACCATCCTGACAACACTTGAGAAACATCCACATATACTGACAACGCCCAAAAGGCAACATCTTGGCAACACTAAACGAACAACACCCAAACAACATCCAGGCACACTGACAACACCCTAAACAACACCCTGACCCCACCCACACGACCCCGCCACGAGCTCCGACAATAAACAAAAGCAACGAGCGACACAACCCGGCTATACCTCTCTCCCTCTCTCCCTCCATATCTCTCTCTCTCTCTCTCTCTCTCTCTCTCTCTCTCTCTCTCTCTCTCTCTCTCT
This sequence comes from Penaeus vannamei, assembly GCF_042767895.1. Classification (NCBI taxonomy): domain Eukaryota; kingdom Metazoa; phylum Arthropoda; class Malacostraca; order Decapoda; family Penaeidae; genus Penaeus; species Penaeus vannamei. The sequence continues at coordinate 28,290,052 of NC_091553.1, forward strand.
CTCTCTCTCTCTCTCTCTCTCTCTCTCTCTCTCTCTCTCTCTCTCTCTCTCTCTCTCTCTCTCTCACTCTCTCTCTCTCTCTCTCTCTCGAGCACGAGAGTAACAAACGGGAGAATAAAAAAAAGAAGAGAAGAAAATGGGAAAAAATTAGGACATATATAAGGAAAACAAATCTCCTACACCCATAACGGGGGTAGTGGGGGAGGGGGGTAAAAGGACCCTCCCCCCTCTCCACCTCTATACACCTAACAACAACAACAACAATACTGGCGGCCGCGGCAACAAAAACAATGATGATTTTTTTTTTTTTTTTACTATATATTTCTGAAACCCCATACAACAAACCGACAAAAAGGCGATTGTTCCTCCAGCCCGACGCGGAACAAAACCCCTTCATTCCTCTCTTTCTTCCCCTTTATTTCACTCCCTTCCTTTCTCGCCTCACTCAATTCCTCTCCCTTCATCACCCTCTACCCACAACCCATCCCCTCTCCCCCCTCCCTTATCGACCAACTCCTTTCTTTCTTTCTTCTTTCCCCCTCTCCCTCTCCTCCCCCTTCCTCCTTCAACCTATCCTTCTCTCTTTCCCTCTCGTCTCCCCACCGCTACCCCTTCTCTCCACTTCCACCTCATCTACCTCCCCCCCCGTCTCTCTTTCTCTTTCTCATCCCTCCTACACTCTCTCTCCATCCCTCATCCCCACCCACTCTCTCTCTCCCCCCTTACATTCCCTTTCCCCCTTACCCTCCCTTTTCCCACTTACCCTCCCCATCCCCCATCCCCCTCTCCCGGATCCTGTGGCCCAACGGAACAATACGTACCGCGGAGGCTACACAATTACACCGACAACAAATGGCCACACGTTTTGTCGGCTTACAAAAAAAGAAAAAAAAAGGAGGATGGAACTATTATGCTCCCATTTGCGGGTTCGATGACGACAAGGCACCATCATTACTGTAGTGATTGTACTTAAACTATAGCCCTCATATATGTACATGTCTATGGGTGAGTGAGTGAGTGAGTGGGAGAGTGAGTGAGTGAGTGAGTGAGTGAGTGAGTGAGTGGGTGAGTGAGTGAGTGAGTGGGTGAGTGAGTGAGTGAGTGAGTGAGAGAGTGAGAGAGTGAGTGAGTGAGTGAGTGAGTGAGTGAGTGAGTGAGTGAGTGAGTGAGTGAGTGGGTGGGTGGGTGGGTGGGTGGGTGGGTGGGTGAGTGACTGGGTGGGTGGGTGGGTGAGTGACTGGGTGGGTGGGTGAGTGAGTGACTGGGTGGGTGAGTGAGTGACTGGGTGGGTGAGAGGGTGAATATGGGAATGGGGTAGGGGTATTATGTGAATGAGTGTGTGAGTGAGTGGGTGAGTGAGTGACTGAGCGATTGCGTGCGTGGATACTTGCGTGCGCACCAGGAAAACGAAAATACCTAAACATAGGCCTAACTTAACGCATCAAAAACCACCCAAGCCTCCAAAACAGCCATGATCAACCACAACCAAAACTCACCTGCCTAATTAAATTTCCACAATCAAACCACCGTCAGGGACAGACTAATAACACCTGCGCGAATTAATCACTTCTCCTTCCGTGAACAACTGAACATCAATCAACCCCGTAGAGGGAACGCGAGGGTTCCTTTAATAAGAATGAATATATTGATAGATAGATGAATGGATGCAACGATAGGAAATAAACAAAACTTAATTGGCGAAGTTATTGTTAAAAATAATAAGTAATCAATCACAAATGACACAAGGAAGAGGAGAAGGGGGGGGGGATGTGGAGGAGGGGGAGAAGGGGGGTGAGGAGGAGGAGGGGGAGGTGGGGGGAGAAGGAGGAGGAGGACGACGACGAAGAAGAGGAAGGGAAGGAAAGGGGGATGGAGAGAAGGAAGGAGAAAAGAAAGGAAAATAAGGGCAAGGAAGGGATTAAAAGGGAAGTCATGAGATGGGTAAGGAAGGGAAGGAAATTGACAAAATATGGAGGGGAGGCGACTTGAAAGATAAAGGAGAACAATTTACGTGAAATGTCTCATTCAATGCTATTCATAAAACGAAGAATGTAAATAAATAATTAAGGATTATGGGTATCACTATTAGCATTAAACCAATACTGACGGCAATCTAAATACCGTCGCAAACAACAACAAAAACAATGATATTATTACTATTACTATCATTATCACCACCATCACCACTATGAATGACGATGAAAATATTATGATAATACAAACAGGAAGTAGAAAAACGATAACATGAAACAAAAATATTAATCAATGGCAAAGAATTACACACACAAATCGGTTTAAACAAAATGTAACTCAAACCCAAAAGACATTGGCCTACCCCGTGAACAAATGCCGCTTTAGCTGGTTCTCCTGCTTTACCTGTGAAAGAAAAAAAGTATAAATTTTCACTCAGCATAAGTATGAAATTGTGAAATAATAATGCCTCATCACTACATTTGGCCATGGGAGAGGGGATGGAGGGGGAGAAAAAGAGGGAATGGGTAGGGAAGTGAGGGGAGGGAGAGAGGGGAGGGAGAGAGGGGAGGGAGGGAGGGAGGAGGGAGGGAGGGAGGAGAGAGAGAGAGGGAGGGAGAGAGAGAGAGAGGGGGAGGGGGAGAGAGAGAGGGGGAGGGGGAGAGAGAGAGGGAGGGAGGGAGAGAGAGAGAGAGGGATGGAGGGTGGGAGAGAGGGAGGAGGAGGGAGAGAGGGAGAGAGAGAGAGAGAGAGAGAGAGAGAGAGAGAGAGAGAGAGAGAGAGAGAGAGAGAGAGAGAGAGAGAGAGAGAGAGAGAGAGAGAGAGGAGAGAGAGAGAGAGAGAGAGAGAGAGAGAGAGAGAGAGAGAGAGAGAGAGAGAGAGAGAGAGAGAGAGAGAGAGAGAGAGAGAGAGAGAAAGAAAGGGGGGAGGGACAACTCTTCAAAATAAGATATAAAAAACATCGTACGACTAAAAAAACTACTATTACATCAAATCACACATTGTCTTTGAATATCTAAGGAAATCACTTTTGACTTCCTCTACTTGAATAGCGGTCGCAATTACAATGAGAACTTTTTTTTTTTTACAAACGAGCCGTCTGTAAACGATGCAATAATAAAAATGATGATTCAAATGATAAATGAAATGATACAGTGGGTGATCTTTGCAATTAAAATCTTTATCATAGATATAATCGCATATACAATATTACAATTAACAGGACTCATGATACCGGAACCAATAATACCAAGGCTATCAATTATGCAATAAACATAATGTAGTTGATTACTGGAATTATAGTGATATACAGTAACGACGTCAATACGAAAATGGCAATAATAACATCAACTTAAGCACCAGATACAAACACAATAACAATGGTGACACCTATGACAATCATAACTAAAACCAACAAAAACTTACATACATACATACATATATGCCCCACAAAATTACACCCCACAACACAACAACAACATCCATACATTACTAACGAAAAACAAACTCGCACATTACCCAAACACTGATAGCCCCCCCCCCCCCACACACACACACCACTACCAGAAGCAAAGGCGGCCACCTGTCCCTCGGTTCCTAACTTAGAGAACCCCGTCTATTCGCCGAAGTTGGGCAGGACCCGTCGCTTACTTGTGATGGGAAGTTGTTGATAAAGAGATCAAGTTGCAATGTAAGGAAAGAGGAGGGAGGAGGGTGCGAGTGAGTTAGAGTGTGGGAGTGAAGTTGGGATTTTGAGGTGGGGCGAGTGAGTGAGTGTATGGGAATGAGAAGATGGTGGCGGGATATTCGGTGTGAGATGAGTCATGAGAGAGAGAGAGAGATGGAGTGACTGAGTGAGAGTGAAAGTGGGAATTCTGGGGTGAGGTGACTGCTCGAGAGGGAATGAGCAAGTGAAGGTGTGAGAGTGCGCTGGAGGGACAGGGCGAAGGTGAGAATTCTGAGGTGAGGTGAAGTGGACGGGTGGAGGTAAGGGAGTAGAAAGGGCTTGATCATTTATGAATGATGCTCTCCCGAAATGCCTAGTTTTGATCACAACCAGATCATTTACAACACTTATATATATATGTATAAATATATATATATATATATATATATATATATATATATATATATATATATACCGCATTGAATAATGCATTATATATATGTATGTGTGAGTGAGTGAGTGTATGTATGTGTGTTTATACACACACGCACGCACGCACGCACACGCACACGCACACACACACACACACACACACGTATATATATATATATATATATATATATATATATATATATATATATATATATATATATATATATATATATGTGAGTGTGTGTGTGTGTGTGTGTGTGTGTGTGTGTGTGTGTGTGTGTGTGTGTGTGTGTGTGTGTGTGTGTGTGTGTGTGTGTGTGTGTGTGTGTGTGTGTGCATGAATATGTCCGTAAGTATGAATTTATTCAGATAGTCTAGCATATATAATATTTATAATCAAATTAAGCTTCATCTCGAGAGGCGAACAATCACTTAAAGACAACAATTAACACTTCCGGAATCTAATACCCTTCCTCTTATCCCTGCCCCCACCCCAGCCCCTCCGCTCAAATGGCAATCAATGGGGTGCTAATCTCTTTCCTGAACTTATTGGATTACCAATTATAGCGGTAAAGGCAAAAGCTGAGACGCAGGAGAGGCAGAGAGAAGGGGATACGAAGTAGAAGAGAGAGAGAGAGAGAGAGAGAGAGAGAGAGAGAGAGAGAGAGAGAGAGAGAGAGAGAGAGAGAGAGAGAGAGAGAGAGAGAGAGAGAGAGAGAGAGGGGGGGGGGCTAGGATAAGGAAGCGGAAAGAGGAGGATAAGGGATATGAGGATTCAAATTCAATTTCTAAATCGTTTCCACTTATATAATGGTTATCTTTTTATAATCAATTACAGTTTCACAGTACATGTAAACATCACACACATAAGACCAAGACTGAGATAAGGGAATGGAAATAGGAATGGCGTTGAACTGGGAATAAGAGTAGGAGAGAGGGGAGAATGAAGGATAGGGGAGAGAAGGATAAAAATAGAGAGAGAGAGAGAAGAAAAGTACTAACTCCAGCCCCACCCTACCTTGACCATCCCATTTTCGTTCTTGGTTTCGCTCTGATTTTTTTCCTGTTCTGGTGGGAGGGGGCGGGGGTGGGGTGTCTGGGGCAGGTAGTTTTCGGGGAGTCGCGTTATTACGTTAAGTGCCCAAGAGCGCCGGTAACACAATAACCCCCCCCCCCCTCTCCCCTTATTTTATCCCCCGGACATGGATGATGAAGATACGGGAAGAAAAGAGGGAGGAGAGAGGGGAGGACTGGCGGAAGAAGGGAGGAGAGGGGGTGGAGACATCGGAGACAAGAAGGAAGAAGAAGAAGGAGAAGGGAAGAATGAAGATGGGGATAGAAGGCATTAAGAAGACGAGCGAGGGAAAGAACAGGGAAAAGAGAGAAGGGGAACAGGAAGAAAACAGATGCGAAAGAACGCACCAAAAAGTCAAAGAAAAAAAAAGAGAAAATGAAGCAAAACGAAGCCTGTGAGAGTAGGAGAGACAAAACGCTAGACGCCGGCGAAGTATTAGTCTCCCCGCCAGGCTGTTCCTTCCCTCCACGCTGGTTGACGCCCGCCTTAGAAGAAATGGTAAAGCAATTATATCAAAATATATATAGAGAGAAAAAAATGAATAATAGTAATAAGAAAAAGAACAAAAGGTTCCCCCTCCGATTTCAAGAGTGTTTTACATTTTTTGGACAACGAGCAATCCGTCTTGCTGAAATGGGACTCGGGCCCTACCATTCCCCCAACGCTGAGTCCACCAGGCCTTGTACTCCGTCAGTCAGGCCAGAGTCAGAAAGGTGGGAGAGGGAGGGAGGGAGGGAGGGAGGGAGGGAGAGAGGGAGAGAGGGAGAGAGGGAGAGAGGGAGAGAGGAGAGAGAGAGAGGGAGGGAGGGAGAGAGAGAGAGAGAGAGAGAGAGAGAGAGAGAGAGAGAGAGAGAGAGAGAGAGAGAGAGAGAGAGAGAGAGAGAGAGAGTGCGTGTGTGTGTGTGTGTGTGTGTGTGTGTGTGTGTGTGTGTGTGTGTGTGTGTGTGTGTGTGTGTGTGTGTGTGTGTGTGTGTGTGTGTGTGTGTGTGTATGTGTGTGTGTGTGTGTGTGTATTAATGAAGAGGAAAAGTTTCAGATCAATTATCAAACTTTCGGAAAAAAACAAAAAATACAAAATACACACAATGAGAAGTGAAAAGAATAGAAAAAGAGAAACAACACAAAAAAATCTACCAAAACGCTTTAAAAATGCAGGGGACGAAACAGCATAAAAAGATGTTACGAAACCAATCCTCCTTTTCTTTTCAAATCATCAAAATTCCCCAGACAAATATCAAAGGACTCCCGAATAAAAGCAATAAGAGCAGGATCTTCGCTCTACACGCCATTCGTTATTAGGGTCCGAAAGCATTTTTTTTCTCAATTAACAAATATAAAAAGTATCTGAATTGCACATCAAAGACTCAACCGAATACATTTCGAGGAGGAAAAGGGACGCTGTGCAAGGCCATCTAAAGACATGCGCACAGATTCTGAGGCAATTCGGAAGCTAAGTCTACATAAGTATCTATAGACCTTGTTCAGACACTCAACTCGGAGCGTAGAAATAGCTTTGGGCATATATATACATACATATATATATATATATATATATATATATATATATATATATATATATATATACATATTTATTCATCTACCTATTCATAAACATCAATATACATTTACATATACATATATACATGCACACACATATATACACACACACAAGTACCAACATTGTACATAAGATAAAAAATGTTGTATCTCTCACTGACATTCCCCTCAGCCCATCAATAGAACAGGTCCACAACGTACTACGAGGGGGAAATCCCATACATGTACGGTGTTGGTGTTACTTTACACCCCGGGGGAAAGGCACTCTGGTTTATTGTGAGCGGAAACACTTACGGTCAAAAGTAATGGGGCTTGGGTGGGGGTGGGGTGGAGGGATGGTTTGGAGATCGTGGATTTAGGAGAGAACGAGGGAAGAAATGAGTGAGATAGATAGATAGATAGATAGAGATAGAGATAGAGATAGAGAGAGACAGAGAGAGAGGGAGAGGGAGAGGGAGAAGAGGGAGAGAGAGAGGGAGAGAGAGAGAGAGAGAGAGGGAGAGAGGGAGGGAGTGGGAGGAGGGAGGGAGAGAGAGAGAGAGGGAGGGAGGGAGGGAGGGAGGGAGAGAGAGAGGAGGGAAAGGAGAGGGAGAGAGGAGAGAGGAGAGAGAGAGAGAGAGAGAGAGGGAGAGAGAGAGAGAGAGAGAGAGAGAGAGAGAGAGAGAGAGAGAGAGAGAGAGAGAGAGAGAGAGAGAGAGAGAGAGAGAGAGAGAGGGAGAGGGAGGGAGAGGGAGAGAGAGGGAGGGAGAGAGAGGGAGGGAGACAGAGAGAGAGAGAGAGAGAGAGAGAGAGAGAGAGAGAGAGAGAGAGAGAGAGAGAGAGAGAGAGAGAGAGAGAGAGAGAGAGAGAGAGAGAGAGAGAGAGAGGGAGGGAGAGAGAGAGAGAGAGGGGAGAGAGAGGGAGAGGGAGAGAGAGAGAGAGAGAGAGAGAGAGAGAGAGAGAGAGAGAGAGAGAGAGAGAGAGAGAGAGAGAGAGAGAGAGGAGAGAGAGAGAGAGAGAGAGAGAGAGAGAGAGAGAGAGAGAGAGAGAGAAAGAGAGGGGGAGAGAATGAGAGAAAGAGAGGAGGGAGAGAATGAGAGAAAGGCAGGAAGGAAGAAAAGGAGGGAGGGAGGGAGGGGAGGAAGGTAGGAGGAGACAAAGGGGGAGGCGTAGATAATGTACGGTTGAGGGAGGGGTAATTGGGGGAGAGGGAGAGGTGAAACAGGTGAGGGATAAAAGGAGAGAGAGAAAGTGGGTGTAAGGGCAAGAGGAGGGAAGAATAGAAGAGAGGAATGAATGAATGAGAAGTGGAGGGAAAGAGTACTTAGATATCCTTCCCCTCACTCTTTGAAAGACGAAACCGACAGATATGTGATACAGAGTAAAGAAGGAAAACGATTTCAAGAAAGTTGAAAATGAGACAACACCGCCTAATTCTAAGAAATGAGCTAAGGAAAAAAACGAAAAAGAAAGGAAAATATGATGGACCACCGAAACAATGGAGAGTCCCTCGCTAGCAACAGGACCCCAAAACAAGACCATTTATATGGCGTAAAAGGGAACTATTATGTATAAAGGGTCTCCCATTACAATACCTACACTCACCATGATTACGTGGGTTACCCCGCTGCCGACAAGCACTATGGCTTACCACAACACACACAAAAAGATAACACCATCGCCAACAAGTGTGTATAAATAAATATGTAAACGTATACATGCGGATAATTCACGTAAATTCACTGAAAAAGACAACTCAACATGGAGTTCCTCTAACAACATAACCTGCCAACACCGTGTTACAACGACAAATGAGAAAGTCGAACGAACAAGAACACGCCAACACCATAACCAAAAACGCATATATAGGCCTAACTATAAACACTTATCTAATTGCCCGTCCGACATTAAAATCTACTTCCATTTTCCTTCCGAAAACAAAATCAATACCGAGCATCATCCTGAAAAATAGCAACAATACCAAAACGAGCGACCGATAACCGTCATCAACGAGAATTAAAAGCGCATTATCCTCAGCTGATCACAGTCATTTGGCGAGAGTTTATGGTCTTGCCGCATGTAATTCCCCGCACCGCCGGCACCGCCAAAAAAAGAAGCAAGACATATAATATCACATCTTGGTTCTCAAAAAAAAAACTTCTAAATATACATAAGAAAGAAAGAAAGAAAGAACATCTGTTACCGTCATCGTTCTAAAACAGAAATATCGGAGACTGAATGAAAGAAAAAATGCCACACCCGTTAAAAAGTCTCCCACAAAAAAAGAAAAGAAAAAAGGTGATTTTTCAAACATCCATTGTTGTAAAAAAAAAAGAAAGAACGAACAACACAAAATTGAAAACCTTTACATCATTAAAAAAATTTAAACAAAACCCTCTCCCAAGAAACAAACATTATAATCTAACAATCAGATTATACTCTACCAATCAGGACAATATTCTCAGAATAATACACTAATTGAATGTGACAATTCACTCCGCCAATTATGAAAACACAAAGTACTCTCCACTATTCAGAATTTTACAACCCATCAAGACAATCTAGGATATACAATCCTCCAATCAGGACACTACACTCCCAAAAAACAAGGTACTTTCGGCTAATCAGAACATCTACAACCCACCAATCAGGACACCACACTCCGCCAATCTGGGCAATACACTCCGCCAATCAGGAAAATATACTGTGCTCTCTACTAATAATAACATCTACAACCCACCCCACCCATCAGAACACCACAATCCGCCAATCACGAAACTATACATCCCACCAATCAGCACACCACACTTCACTAAACCAGGGATATACAGTCCACCAATCAGCACACTACACCCGCCGAACGAGACAATTCCCTTCGCCAATCAGGAAAATACAAAGTATTATCAGCTAATCAGAACACTACAACCAACCTATCAGGACACAACACTCCGCCAATCAGGACAATACAATCCTCCAATCAGGATCGGCAGCGGAAGATTCTCTGTCTCCCGGGAGGTACAACGGCGAGCGGTAATTAACGGCGCCGAAGCTGCACTTATCTCAACGTTTCCTCGAGAAGAGATTTTCTTTTAAAAAAATGAGTCTTTCTGGTTGGGAAGCGGAATAGTGACGGGAGAAAAATGGGAAGGAAGGAGGAACGGAAAGGGTAAAGGAAGCAGGGAAGGAAAGGATGAAGGGAAGAATGAAAGGGAACGGGGTATGGAGGAAGGGAAATACGGATGGAACTGAAAGAGGAAAGGAGGATGGGGAGGGTGGATGGAAGGGGAGAGGAGGGAAGGGGACTGGAAAGAATGAAGGAAAAGTGGAAAGAAGGAAAAGAGGAAGGGAAAGGGTAAACAAACAGGGATTGGAAAGGAGGGGAGAGAGAGGAGAGAAAAAGACAGAGATAGAGAGAGAATGAGACAGGGGAGGCCAGGGAACAGGAAGACAAGGCAACGAGCGCCCTTTCCATCCTTCTATTCGCCCTGCCCCCCCCACCCCCACCCCCTTCCTCCTTCCTGCCCATCACGTCACCTATCACCATTGACCCCTCGTCCTAAGTCCCTTCCACGTTCCTCCACGTCCCCACCCCTCCCTTACCTATCAAATAACGAAAACCAGATACATAACACCCCAAGAAAGTTCCGTGACCCTATCGGTTAAAATCAAACTCTAGCATTTTTATTAAAGCAGAATATCAAAATATTAAAGAAAAAATCGGCTCTACCCCTAAAAGAAGAGAGGGAAAAAGGCAAGTGCACGTGGAGACGGCGAGGATTTTATCAATAAAAAGTAAATCGGATTTGCAAGTCGACGAAGATCCATCCGGGTCCGCTGCCTTGGCTCCGACTCGCCAGGATCTCGGGACGTTCAGGGGTGGTCATACCAAGGTCTATATAAGTACTTATATAGACCTTGGGTCATACAAGTCTATTCGGTGTATCCCTCAACAGAGCGGGATACAACCCCAGCTGTGAAGGGAACCGAGATGAAAATCCCTGCCCGGAGTGGCAGAGAGAAACAAGAACCGTTGTCGATAAAGATAACGCCAAAACAAAAACTGTAGTACAATTACTAAGACGCTCAGTACGAGACTGTCTGAACGGTGATTATTATACCATGTTAGGTTTAACTGCGTTGTGAAACAAGAAATATATACTAACATTTTTACAATTATCCAGACAAACGATCATTTATTAAATAAATAAACGTGTGTGTGTGTGCGTGTGTTTGTGAGTGTGTGTATGTATCTATGTGCGTGCGCGCGCGCGAGCAAAAAATCAGACACACTTTACCCTTTTAGCAACACAATGTGCTATTTGCAGCCTCCTTACAAGTGAACATTATGGGTATTTTCAGAACATCATCCATATTCGGGTAGTTCCTATCAAACGTATTCTCAATACTTTGGTCTCTATAGTAATGCCCCGAAGGATTCTAATTTCCGCACCTCGGATTCAGTGTGTATTAACCAGCTTAAAAATTCCGTCTACTAGGTACATATGTCAGTCATGCACATCTGTTCAACACGTGTATTACGGTACATAATTTAGTTTCATAAACGATCACATATAATTTCCATATATCCGTCACTCATTTCGCTCCATCGGTTATATAACCACCTTACCACTGACTGAGACCGACATGCCCTTCATAAACGCAATCTCCCGCCATTCCACACACAGCTTGGAAAAAATTGGCTTTATTGCATTATTCAAGCTCTCACGTGTCAGGTGAGATGACTAATGGGTTTTCGAAGCCTCTGGCCTTCCTCCTTCGTCCCCACGAGCGGTATCGAACTTGCGTGTTGCTGCGTGCAATATCGAGCTCCCCTACCCCACCCCTCCTCCCCTCTGCTCTTCGGAAAGCAAAAACTTCCAAGTCAAGTTTTGTCAAAATCCACCCGGGGCGAGTCTACCCCCCCCCCTCCCCCAGCAATCTATCTCTCGGAGCGCTGGCACTTTGTTTAGGACCTGACGTGACCTCACTTTAGGTAAGAGTTGTACCATATCTCAACGGCAAGACGTAATGAATTACAGTAATTAATGGCCACAAAGGATGCCAATGGTGATATCTCTAAAAATGCT
>NC_091553.1:28309318-28316818 GCF_042767895.1 Penaeus vannamei
TCTCTCTCTCTCCCTTTCTTTCTGTCTCTCTCTTATACATATTCATTATACATATATATATATATATATATATATATATATATATATATATATATATATATATATATATATATATATTATATATATATACATATATATACCTATATATATACATATATTTATATATATATATATATATATATATATATATATATATATATATACATATATACCCCTTCCTCTCTCTCACTTTCCCATTTCCTCTCTCACTCTTTCTCTCCCACCAACTCTCACTCCTATTCCCTCTTCAACCTCTCTCCTCCCTCTCCTGGTGGCGCCACTGCGTACACGTCGCATCCGAGTCGCATTTACGTCCGTTACGAGCCATGATTAACGCTGAATTTACATTTACGTCACAATTTACAAGCCATGATTAACGCCTGACTTCGCACTGGAGTAAATCGTCCGAGTGCAAACACTACCAGGAAGAGGTTACTCTAGCATGGTGAAAAAATAAGAAAAAAAAAAGTCTTGTTCTCATGACAAAGCAAGAAAATCCTGAATTCCTGCAAGAAAATTAAGAAAAAAATATAAGAATCAGTACTACAAAGATAACAAAAAGAGAGAAAAATTCAATAATCTAAACACGTTTACTAGAATCACAAACATATTTGGTTGTCTATTTCTTGGTGGTAACATCAAACCGTAAATAAGGCATACTAAACAAACCAATAAAACATACTCTTGTGTATAAAGTGAAATAAATGACCCAAATGCATTTAGAAAAAACATGAACATATCAACCTGTCCATTTCTTGATACCAAACTTAAAATATACGAAATACAATAGCCTAATCCATTCATCATAATTACAGGACAATCACATTAGCCTCTTAAGGGTAATATTCTTCTGGTGATAGCCTTAAAATTAAAATGAGGAAAAATAAAAACAAAACTTGTAGAAATTATGGTAAGTAGCAATGTCAACAATAGAAATAATAATAATAATAATAATAATAATAATGATAATGATAATGAAGATGATAATAATAATAATGATAATGAAGTTGATAATAAGAATTACGATAATAATGATAATGATATAAATAACTCAATTTATCCGTATCATAAACGTATACCATTGCCGCTTTCCTTGTAGCACCCCGAACCCTCTTTCGAAGCTTGCTGGGTCTTAATCAGCCCCCCCCCCCTCCCCCGCACGCCTTCCTCCTCCAAAGGAAAGCTGGTCCCAAGCCCGCATCCCCCGCAGTTACAAGTTTTGTACACTGTAAACACTTGGCCAGCCTGCCTCTTGCTGTACATTGATGTCAATACCACACCGACATGAGTACTTACATAGACACAAACACAGACTCGCTTGCTTGCTTGCTTGCTTGCTCTCTCTCTCTCTCTCTCTCTCTCTCTCTCTCTCTCTAACAAAGCGACCATCCTTAACTTGATTTTTGCATCTATTGAGAAGGGTGACTGTACTATTAAAAAAGGTAGTTTAAATACTACCCAAACCATTTACTGCCAAATCTTAAATATAACTTAGTTTGAACACACCTCTGCTGTCAATATTCAGATTAAATTAGACCCAAAATATTTTCTTTTGAAAGCACGCAATCAAAAGCTCTTTGACAGCCAATATGCATGCAAAACCGGAGAAGAGAAAATTATAAGGAAATTAATAAACAGACCCCAATATCACATGGCAATATTAACTGGCTCGAGCCTCGGCTTTAAAGCAAAAACTAATCTAGATAATCGAAATTGAATTCAAACGTAAACTTTTATCATTTTCTCAAATGACAGTCAGTAATTCGATATACATTTACCCAAAAGAAAAAAATAATACGGTTGAAATTGGAATTTGTCGGATGCTCTACTTGCATTTTTGAGGTATCGTGCAATTTATATCTACCTGATAATATATAGTGAATTCCTGCAAACATTAAACATTCCGGGGGACCATATATGTAGGACTACATATGGCTGCGTCTGAGCATGTGTGTTTCTCAGTACAGACTGAGATTAAAAGTATTGTATATCTTTTTAAATGCTATTATGCCTAACTTTTCCGTGTGAATTGTGAGCCCACAGAGGGACTTATTAGGGGTGAAGGTAACCTAAGTTACCTCATCCCTTTGAGATGTATTTTTTTGTCTAAATAAACGTGTCGAAGTCAAAAAGGTCAAAGAGTATCAAATTGAGCTGATATATCCTTAAATTGTTCATCACCATAATAAAATCAACAATAATATGCTGTCACTATATTACTACTACTAATAATAATAATAATAGCAATAATAATATATTAATCATAACAATGACAATAACAACAGCAACAACAATAAAAGCAAAAGCAATGCTATAACATATAATAATGACAATGAAATTCATCTAATCAAAATTATAATATCAACAGTAACAATAAAATTTTAAAAAACAACGAAAAAGTATAAACATTGGAAAATAAGATGAGCCTCCAGTCCCGAAAACCGCGTAGATCTAACTCTATATTCAAGCGTCACACAAATGTTTAGTCTCAAAAGATATATTTATGCACGCACACACACACACACACACACACACACACACACACACACACACACACACACACACACACACACACACACACACACACACACACATATATATATATAATATATATATATATATATATATATATATATATATATATATATATATATATATATAATGACATTAGTGCACGTCTCAGACCTCAGAGGACGCGACGTGAGTTTTTAAACTTCCTCCCAAGACGTCTCCCGAGAAACTTGGCTGGCTGGACGTGACGAGTTCGCCCCGGGCTGCTGCTTCTGCCTGCGGTGGACGTGTGAGACGGAGGACCTTTTTAAGAACACATACATACAAAAGCATGCACGCACTCATGCACAAACATACACATTGATATACACATACATGCAAACACAAAAAGAAACATCTGCCATAAGAGAAAATTTGTAGATCTAGAGAAGTATTTTCTCCCTCCACACTTCCCGTAAGTTATGAGAAAAACAAAAGAAAAATGGACAAAAGAGGGAAAGAAATAGAGAAGGAAAAGAAAATAATAATAAATTGGGGTATTAACTTTTCATTATTGACACCCTTCTCGGGAAGAGGGAGTGGAATCACGAGTTGTTTATTTTTCTTAATCATTCCTCGCTAGTAAAAGAAAGAAAAATACGCGCTATCTTTTTTTCCCTCCCTTCCCTACTCCCTCCTCCATACCCCCCTCTTCCCTCCTATCTCCCCCTCCCACTCTTTCCCTCTTATCTTCCTCCCTCTTTTCCTCCAATCACCCTCCCTCCTTCCCTCCATCCCTCACTTAGACAGGCGGGGGATGCACAACAGCGCGAAAAAGGGCTTCCCTCCCGATCCGTCTTCCTTTGTATCCAAGGGAAGGCGAGGCGGAGGATCCCGAGGGAAGGATAAGGGCGAGGCTCAAGGGCCCGTCGCGGTAAGCAAGGCTGCGAGGCCATGTTGACGTTTCGGGGACGCCGCAGCCCGTCGCCTCAATTACTTAACAAAAAGACGTGTAAAGATAAAATGACCTTACAGATACATTCATATGAAGAGAGACACATTCGCACATGGATGTGTGTGTGTGTGTGTGTGTGTGTGTGTGTGTGTGTGTGTGTGTGTGTGTGTGTGTGTGTGTGTGTGTGTGTGTGTGTGTGTGTGTGTGTGTGTGTGTGTGTGTGTGTGTGTGTGTGTGTGTGTGTGTGTGTGTGTGTGTGTGTGTGTGTGTGTGTGTGTGTGTGTGTGTGTGTGTGTGTGTGTGTTTGAACTGTAAAGCCTAGCAAAAAGATTTATCTGTAGAGACTGATCCTTCTCCAAACCGGAATAGAATCACAAGCAAACATAACATTTAATCAAATTTGCTTCCCAAATAAGAGCCAGGAAAGAAAGAAAAAGAAGTGGGAAAAAACACAAGAAAGATTATAAGAATAACATGGACGCAAGAAGGGAATGAGAAAAGGGAAACCGCGACAAAAACTTCACCGATATTTGTTTCTTCAAATATACGGATCACATCTTTCCAAAATGACATTGCTCCGCTGCACCTCCTCCTCCTCCTTTGCTCCCTCCACCCATTCCTCGTCTCTTTCCCCCGACCCATATCCCGCCTACCCTTCCGCTCCCATCCCTCGCCCCCCTTCCCCCACCCATCATCCGCCCTCCCTTCCGCTTCCCCCCCTCGTCTCCCCTACTCCCTCCTGCTCCTCAACTCTCGGTCGTAATTCCCGAGAAAATCGCTCCCGCGCAAGGAGCAAGCGCCGACGACAGCCATGGGTCCCTCCCGACGAACACTAACGGCGACGGTGACGCAAGAGCAGCGAGCCTGGGAGCCTTGGTCACACAGAGGACCTCCCTCTCCGTCCTCCTTCCCCTCCTTCCCTCCCCAACGCCTCCTTGTCGCTCACCGTTCCTTCGCCGCCATGCTCTACGACTCCTGCGGGAGGAGGAGCTCGTCTGAGGAGAGGGACTGGAGCTGTAGGATATTGGGCGGGGTGGCTTTCGCTTTCTTTTCTCCGTCGTTCCTCGGAGAGAAAGGATTGTGCCTGTTGGTGGTGGTGATGGTGTTGCTGTTGGTGGCATTACCGTTATCTTTCTTTCAATTACCATTGTTAAAGATGTCACTGTTGTTATCGCTGTTGCTGTTGTTGGCAGACAACTGTAAGTGCTGCCATATTGTCTTTGTTGTTGGTGCTGTTGAAATTACTGTTGTTTTTTTATTTTCATTTCCCTGTTGAGAGCATCACTAGATATATCATTCGACTGAACAAAGTATCTTACACTCAAGCCCATGTCTCGTCCAAACGAGACCGTCTGGCCACAAAATGGTCTGGCTGGCAGTATTAGCACAGCTTATATGTGTAAAGAGCAGATTTAAGAGCCAATGTCCTAGCTATAAACGATTTTTTTCTCATTTCTACAATACTTTAAGAAGAGGTAAACAGTATGAAAACAAAAAAATGAAAAAGACCGCATTATAAAAATCGACGTATAACACGATTTGCGGAATTTCCTCCGTCGTCTAATAGTATACAGAAAAAAAAGAAAGAAAACCACCGTAAACCCAATAAAGGCAGCAAACATCTTACGCCGTTGGTATCTAACCCGGTCAACGGAGAACAAACACCCACCAAAGCGTACCCAAGCACAATATATGTTACTTTGAAGCACTTTATCCCACTGATCAATAAACGCCTAAAGCGGCCAAGAAAAAAAAGACGAAAAGATCCGACGTTCACAGGAACTTTAACTTCCTTCTCTCCCATACCCAAGCCACATCCTCACCTTTCCCTTTTGCCCCCTTTTTTTCCTTCACAAAGAGCTCGCAAGTGTCGTTACCACTTGCACCCTGAAGGCCGAGAGCCGAAGTGACGGCCATCAGAAGGAGCCAAGCCGATGAAGGGGAAAATGTTGTCGTGGATCGCGGTGCCATTTTGCAAAGAGGCCTCATATAACCTCATACAACCTAGCCTGGCCTAATAGACCTTGACATAGTCTGCCAGACCCCATGATGCTGTAGCCTTCCATAACAAGGGCTGGCGAAAGCATCTACAACACTGCTTAGCAGAGACCGGGGTTCTTCAAAGTACGAGTTGCAACCCAGTACTGGGTCGCAAGCTCACGTTCAGTTGGTCGCCACATAATAAATAAATAAATAAATAAATAAATAAATATACATCTATATATGTATATATATATACATATACATATATGTAAATATATAAATGCACTCATCATATATATTTTTTTTTCTCTCTTCTTCTATATATATATATATATATATATATATATATATATATATATATATATATATATATATTTATATATATGTGTGTGTGTATATATATGTATATATATATATATATATATATATGTGTATATATATGTATATATATGTATATATATGTATATATATGTATATATATGTATATATATATATATATATATATATATATATATATATATATATATATATATATATATATACACACATAGACACACACACACACACTTATATATGACTTGATATCGGGTTGATAGAAAGTGCGACAGAAGGGACATACTGGCTCATGGAGGCAGTGTGCAAAATCAAACGTGATGAAAAAAGTTTAAAGAACTCTGGCATAGACCAGCATAACCTCGTAACCTGACACCACCTAAAAGGGTGGTAGGGACAGAAGGAGGGAGGGAACAAGAGGAGGAGGAGGAGGAGGAGGAGGAGGAGGAGGAGGAGGAGGAGGAGGAGGAGGAGGAGGAGGAGGAGGAGGAGGAGCAGCAGCAGCAGCAGCAGCAGCAGCAGCAGCAGCAGCAGCGGCGGCAGGAGGTGGAGAAGGAGGGGGAAGAAGAAGGATGCAATATAGAGGGAAGTTGGAAGGCCAAGAGGGAAGGAGGGAGAAGCAAAAACAGGTGGAGGTTGGAGGACGGTGGACTTTTCACCGACGGACACTTGACTGATCTGAAATACCCACGATATTCACTATGCAGAACATTTAGTATACTGCTATTAGTTGACCATAAACTGCAGAATGTTGTATTTGTTTTTATTTCAAATGAAAGAAATATCCAAGACATAATATACTTCAACTTCCATTGAAAAAGGCGACAAAATCAGTACAGTACGACGGCATTCTGTAAACCGCAGATGTTCCGTCTTTCAAAAGAAATATGCAAAACACAACGACAGCAAAGTGCTACTTGCCTTCCCATAACATATGCAACACAATCATGCAGACTACAGGTCAAAAACAATAGACCTTGCATATGCCCGCGTCTCTGTGACGGTCCTTCCAGGCAAACGGAATGTCCGTCGGCGAAAAGTCCGACAGCCGGGGGATTTGAGCGGAGGGGAGGGGTTGGTGTCGTGGAGGAAGAAAAAGAGGGAGGGAGGACGGGAAGGAGGGAGGGAGGGAGGACGGGAAGGAGGGAGGGAGGGAGGACGGGAAGGAGGGAGGGAGGGAGGGAGGATGGGACGGAAGGAAGGAGGGAGGGAAGGGGGGGGGAGGATAGTATGGATGGAGGGAGGGGATGCCGCCGCTCGTAATGGCAGCCCTCATTATCACCTCCTCCCAACGTGGCTCCCCGGAAGTGACGCCATCTCGAGGGAATGACATCTTGCCTCAGGCTTCAGCTTCTCTAGGATTTTAAAATTACCTCGACGAATCGATATTCTTTATTTCCCGTTACCTAAAGTTTTTTCATCCATCTACCCCTTTGTTGTCTCATTTTGCTCCAATTTTCGTTTTTTTATTTGTCATTTTCCCGCATCTTGTTTAGTCTTTCGTTTCTTTATATTTCCTGATTTTCAAATGGACTTTCGCTGTTATTCTGTGATCGTGTGTTTTTTTCTTCCTCTTCTTTACGGTCACTGTTTCCCTATCTCCGTCTCTGCATTTGAGTCACTTAGCTTCTCTTCTCGTTGCTATCGATTCACTGGATCTCTTCTTTTTCTCGCCTCGTCCTCTCTATCTCTCCCTCTTT
>NC_091553.1:28321818-28324318 GCF_042767895.1 Penaeus vannamei
CGTCTTCATCCCACCAACCTCTTGCCCTCCGGTTTGATCGAATTGCAGCGTAATATAAATTCCTGTCGCGTAAGACAGCGCAAAATGTAATATCTGGTTTCTTCAGCTATTCCGAATTCTTTTTCCCGATGCTGGGGCAACGCCGGATATAATCAAAACAACTTTTAAAATGTCTGTTTCGCAAGGTCACCAAAGCCAGAGCGTAAAGCAGAAGTGGAAACAGTCAACGTGTACGCAGATATTACAAGCATAAATCATAGACCATGCATCACAAAATCAAAAGCAGTATTCTTAAGTGTTGAAGCCATATCACATTCTCTACGAACTATTGGGGAGCGAAAAAACTAAACCCTTAGCAGATCATATCATATCAAGTACGACAATTATATACGTGCGTGTGTATGTTTATATGAATGTATGTAAGTGTAAAAAATAATATATATGTAAATATATACAGACATACACACATTATGTATATATACATACATACATACATATACATATATATATATATATATATATATATATATATATATATATATATATATATATATATATATAAAATTACACACACACACACGCATACATATATCTTCTATTTGAGAATGAAGTAATATATACAACTGATTACTTCATTTCGCTTTGTGCGTGAGTGTGCATACACACATACATACATACACACATGTATATATATATATATATATATATATATATATATATATATATATATATATATATATGTATATGTTTGTATATATGTATGAATCTATATCTGCATATCTGTATATATATATATATATATATATATATATATATATATATATATATATATATATGTATATATATATATATATATATATATATATATATATATATAGAGAGAGAGAGAGAGAGAGAGAGAGAGAGAGAGAGAGATGCACCCCCACACACACACACACACACACACAAAAAAAAAATGAAGTAATAACATATATGCATTATTTCTTTCACACACAGACAAAATCTAGGACACTTATCAGTCTTTTAGTTCGTGTGGCATAAACGTGAGGACATAAACAATCGCCTTTAAACTATCCAATATTTACTCTGCGCTGATATTGTCATTAAGACGTGGGATTCCCTCAACGAAGCAAGAGGAGAAACCTGAACAAGAGAACGAATAAACCAAAAATTATCCTATCATACTAATCGATAGCATCCGGCCAAAGCTGCTATCGATACAAAAGATAAAACATACGTAAAAAAAAGACAAAATAAAGGGGGAGATGAGTTCGCGTCACGTGGGATTACGGTACATTACCACAGGTGCGATGCAGGGGAGTGGGCAGGGAGAGGAGGGGGAGAGTGGGGAGGAAGAGGAGGGGGAGAGTGGGGAGGAAGAGGTGGGGGAGAGCGGGGAGGAATAGGTGGGGGAGAGTGGAGAGGGAGAAGTGAGGGAGTGAGGAGGGAGAGGCGGGGTAGGAGGGGGTGGGTGTCATGTACATTTCCGTCAGCACCTACCTGAAGACCTGCAAGTACCTCCTCACAACCCCTTTCTGGACTCGTTTCTTTCAAATCTTCAAATCTTCACTCGTCAACAAATGCAAATGCATAAATAAACAATAATAACTGCGGAAACAATTGGGGAGTGGAGAAGGTTGCTGAGCCACGGCGCTCGAAAGCAGTCAATCCCTTACACTTCGAACCGCACACCTGTGCCAAGACAGGTGTGCAGGCCACTCACCTCAACAGTCGCTGCGGGCAGGTGAGATTCTAGTTCATTTGAGCGCGATCAGCTGAGACCCACTTTGCCATGTGTCTCAGCACATGCTTGGAGGCCCCTCGATTGTTCAGTCTTGGAGGGCGCCCAAGCGGGGGACCAAGCACCTTGTCTACTGCACGTATTGCTCGCGTTTCGGCGCTGTTTCGGCCGCCGCTAATTGCAACTGCTGTCCACTTCAGGGTCTGCGAGTTATCACTCCGCACAGAACATTGAGTTTTCCGTATCAGCTCCGTGCCATGTCTTCCAAACAGTAGCCTTTGAAATCGATTGTGTGAGAGAAACGAGCGTATCTGCACGAGCCGTGCCTTGTCTTCCGTATCTAATCCAAGCCACTAAACCGCAGGTGCGAACACCGCACGGGAACAACAATGGGCGGCGCCGAGTCCGAACGTGGCCAGGGCGCGCACAACTAGAGTCATGCTGGACGAGGGACGAAGTGTCCCACCGCGGGACGAACGAGGGGTTCAGCCGACCCCCGCGGGATCACAGGGCCCCATACGCACTCGCGATGTCTTCGCTCGCTACATCACGCTCGAAAATGGTGCACGACGATGATAGGAACCTAACAACAAGAAAGGGACAGAACAAAACAAAGAAAAAATAAGAAAGCACAAGGACCAAAACAACGCTCGACTTCTCAAAGCGTGAGCGAGCGAGTGCGAGTCGCAGACAGCGTGAGTGCGAGCGGAGCGACGTGTAGACTGAGTCGGCCGCGAGTGTGGGAGTGGAGGCGGAGGT
>NC_091553.1:28331818-28334318 GCF_042767895.1 Penaeus vannamei
GCCACAATTTCATGTCATTAATTTATGACATATGTATGTATATCAATGCTTAAATATGTGATGACAAACTCACAGTACTTAGTCAAGATTTTATTTTTATTTCCTTAGCATCTCTAGTATTCATGAAGGCAGCTAGGCCTATTAGACCTATCACAATGTGTGTAGGGAAACTAGGATTAAAGTTACCATACTGGCAAAAATAACTGCCAAAATTGGTTAAAATATAAACAACCCAACATATAAAAGGAAAAAAATAAACTTTCATTAAACAATGGGTACATCAAGGTGCAATAATCAATAATAATGGAATCAATCAAACATAAGTTTGATGCACTTTTCTTATATAGTATAACAAGCAATCCAAGTTATGAATACAATCAAGTGATCACCCTACTGTCAGGCAAATGTTTACAAGCCTATATAACATGAGTTCTGAGACAACAAAGGTTATATTTATTTCTCATTTGATGATTAGTCATTATTATAGTCTAAAAACATAACACATAATTGTCTCTATTCCTTCATCTTTAAAAATATAATTACTTTTAATTTTCTTATACAAAAAAACTGAATGAAAGGAAAAGGCCTTAATATTTCATGTACTATATGTATCCTACATGCAAGGAAAAAATTATGATAAGATGAATAAATAAAATAGAAATAAAATATAATAATGATGATATACATAAAAAAATCAAGCAAAAGTAGTCTCTGATTTTAATCCTAGAGGTTTAAATTTCAAATTTCATATACAAGACAGGCCTGCCCCCCCCCCCCCTCTCTCTCTCTCTCTCTCTCTCTCTCTCTCTCTCTCTCTCTCTCTCTCTCTCTCTCTCTCTCTCTCTCTCTCTCTCTCTCTATACATATATGAAAAGAAACAATATTTCATCATCCAAAGGGTACAGGTCTTGTTGGATCATTGAGGTTTGTTTACTTCAACCAACTGACCCTAAAAAGTCCAAAGATTTTTTTTGAAGTTTTTACATTTGAAATCCAATTTCAAATCAAGAAACCTCCTAAATGTTAGAAAATAGGTATTCATACAATCAATATCTGCAAAAAGTGTATGTGCTTTTGCGTGTGTGAGTGCGCACGCGCGTGTGTGTGTTTGAGTGAGTGCGTGAATGAGTGAGTGAGTGCAAGTGAGAGTGAGTGAGTGAGTGAGTGAGTGAGTGAGAGTGAGTGAGTGCGTGAGTGAGTGCCTGCCTGTGTGTGTGTGTGAGGGTGTGCATATGTGAGGGTGTACGTGTGTGAGAGTGAGGGTGTATGTGTGAGAGTGAGGGTGTACGTGTGTGTGTGTGTGTGTGTGTGTGTGTGTGTGTGTGTGTGTGTGTGTGTGTGTGTGTGTGTGTGTGTGTGTGTGTGTGTGTGTGTGTGTGTGAGTGAGTGAGTGTGTGTCTGTGCGTGTGAGGGTGTGCGTGTGAGGGTGTGCGTGTGTGAGGGTGTGCGTGTGTGAGGGTATGCGTGTGAGGGTGTGCGTGTGAGGGTATGCATGTGTGAGGGTGTGCGTGTGAGGGTATGCATGTGTGAGGGTGTGTGTGTGTGAGGGTGTGTGTGTGTGAGGGTGTGTGTGTGTGAGGGTGTGTGTGTGTGTGAGGGTGTGTGTGAGGGTGTGTGTGAGGGTGTGTGTGTGTGTGGGGATGTGCATGTGTGAGGGTGTGCATGTGTGAGGGTGTGCATGTGTGAGGGTGTGCATGTGTGAGGGTGTGTATGTGTGAGGGTGTCCATGTGTGAGGGTTTACGTGTGCAAGAGTGAGTCTGTGCATATGTATAAGCTGTGCAGACCTGTGTTCAATCCCGCATGCAGCCAGTGGATGGTAACCCTGGCCATCCCTTGCACACTGGGGGAGATTTGGAAGCAAAATAAAACACAGTATGCCACAGCAAAGAATATCGATTGTAACAAATGGAATTAAAACTAAATTTTAAAAAAATCTAAATCTTATCTGTGTAAACAGACATATATGCCTGTGTGTGAGAATGTTTGTGCAAACGCAAATATGTATCTGTATGTGTGTATGTGCATGGTATTCAAGTCTGCACATGTGTGTGCAAGTGTGTGCATGTATAAATGTACTAGCATACCTTGTTTGTAAACAATGTACCCATGTATCAACACAGATATAAATACAAATGGCAGTGAACATTACACACCCAGCTGTATTTCAACTTCATAATAACCCACCACATTAACAGCATAAATAATAAATAAACATTGAAATCATGTTTCTCTGAACCTGATTACATATGTTTAAAAGCATACATCTATACTCCCGCCTGCACAATTAAGGTAAATCTCACAATCTTATATCTTATAATCATGAAGATAACAAATAACATCAACATAAGAGGTTATAAATAATCTCCCTCCTCCTTCCCTCCCCTCTCTCTTTCTCTTTCCCTTCTCTTTTTCTCTCCCTCTCTCTTTCTCTTTCCCTTCTCTTTTTCTCTCCCTCTCTCTTTCTCTTTCCCTTCTCTTTTTCTCTTCCTCTCTCTTTCT
>NC_091553.1:28389318-28391818 GCF_042767895.1 Penaeus vannamei
ATTCTTGGCTTTAACAAAACTGGAAATCTTACATGTGCGAGCAAATCATTTTCAAATGTTGTAACTTGCGCAGTTCAATTTTCATTTTGTACAAAAATGTGCGATGCATTGTTGCATGACTCTTGGTTCCCATTATGTAACATTAGTGATGGATGATGCATTCTCCATACATCATTTCTAAACTATCAAAATAGCTTATTATTGATTGCACATCCTAGTATGGTTCAGTTTCATAAATCCACACTTGGGTCAGTCCCCGCTGTAAGGTAAACATGTACTTTGACAACTTGGCATGGCCAACAAATAATAAAGGGAGAACTTTGCAGTGAAAACATAAAAGTCAATGCCACAAAGTTTCCAGGCTGGGGCCCTCAAAACATGGAGGGCATAGAAGGCATTGTGGGGTAACTAATAATAATATAATGAAGATAATACCTCACTATAACATTGAATGCATGGGGCTGCACCCCCTATGATCTCCCATGGGAGGCTGCCAGTCCCCACCCCCAATCTGGGAAACAAAGTATTCATCATGTATGCATGGCGGGATAGAGCATAGGAGACTTAGCATCAGGTGTTCTCACATGTTGGTTATATGCTCTACCCTGCTGTGAAAACATGGAGGATTTGTCTTCCACTGTTGGGATTGGGGGACGGCAGCCCTCCAGGAAAGCGGTGGCAAGGGCATAGCCGTCTGCATTAAACAATATAGTGACTTATTCTATGTATATCACTCATGTGCGGGGTCTTTTGTACCCATACTGTTCCTGTTATCTTACTTGTGATGTCACAGCCAATGTCACAATTTCATTGAACAATTGTTTAGTGGTTAATTTAATGGGGAAACAAGGGACGAGGAAACAGACAATGAATGAATATTAGCTACAATAGAAGTTATAAAATGCAATTTTAAAATTAGTTTCACCATGGCCTCCGTGTGGGCATGGTGTCATATCAAACAATACCAAGTTATAAAAAATTATTTTCAAGACAATAAGGCTAACTTGAAACTAATACATGAACATGGAGTGCTGCCCACTGAAGGGCTTTGCAAATTATGTAATTAACTATGCATGCTACCAAATGATTGGTGGTTGTGCAGCCATTAGCAGAAAATTGCCAAAACCAAGCAGTGGAAGCAGTGCTCCCTCTCCGTCAGTGATTTCAAAGGAACATTTCTCCAGGAAGCTCATGTCTGTCCATCTGAGACTGTGTGCTTTATAAATCACTGACTAGAGAAAAAGTGGAACCACAATACCATATTTGAAAACCTCGGGTAGGCAGAGTGAACCAGCTGGAGGAGTTTCTGCTCCAAAGTAACTGTGAACTGGATCTCTAATCAAGACCTGATAAGAGGAGAGGACATTGTCATTGAGATTGACGAGTCTTGCTTTGGAAAGCAGATGTAAGGGCATGGATGGGAGCTAAGTAATATCTGGGTGTTTGGTGGCAAAGAGAGGGAGCGTTTCCTCATTCCTGCGGTGCCTCCCTATCCCCTAACAGATATAAGGAAACTCTGGTCCCACTCATAAAGAAATATATTCTTTAAGGAACCACAAACTGTAGTGACGGTTGGGGTACATACCTTGGGCTTGACAAGGGGGGCTACACCCACCGTGTGATTAACCAGTCAAAAGAATTTACAGATCCTAGAGACTGTGATATCCATACTCAGAACATAGACTTTGGAGAGACGTCCAGGTAAGAGATCTGAGAACTATCACCAATACCTCTTGCGTTATCTGATTATTCACAAAAACTTTCACTACAGATTTCACAATTTCCTTATTGGGACTGCATGCCTATACCCTTTGGAGAGACGTCCAGGTAATCGATCTGAGAACTATCACCAATACCTCTCCCTTATCTGATTATTCACAAAAACTTTCACTACAGATTTCACAATTTCCTTATTGGGACTGCACGCCTATACCCTCCTCAGTTTAAGTAACCACCGATGCTCCCGCTCCCACAAAGTGCACGCTGCTCCATTGATACTGACAACCCTCAATATGGCCCTTCCTCTGTGTTGGTATATTATAAGATATATTTTCACTCATGACAATATAAATACCATACTTCGCAAGTGTATGACTGACATATGGGAGTGTCCGATGCCCAGACTGTAGATTCATATTCTGTCCACACAAATGTAGTTCTCAGGTAACTTTTTGAACACGCTTAGTTTTTTTTTTAAATCATCTTATGCACATAAAATTCTTTTGATCTTTCCATGCACTTGTTTCATCATCCATCTGCAGATCCATCTGCGCAAATATAGACAAAATGATGTTTTCAATACATGAAAAAATGTAATATTCCCCATACAAGAAAAATACTCCACAGTCTGGCCCGATGCCAAGTCCGTCTGTTGCTCTCTCATGCCATGAATATGTGGAGGATTCTTTGTTATCCTTGGTGGGGGTGGGAAGGTGGCAGCCCCTCTCAGAAGGGGGTTCGCAGGGGGCACAACCCCCCTGCAGTATATAATTCTCCACAT
>NC_091553.1:28396752-28411752 GCF_042767895.1 Penaeus vannamei
ATAAATTTACCGAATATAAAAACAGCTCTGATAAGACATGGAAAATTGTTAAAACACTAGCGCCTCACAACAAACACCTCATTAGTGATTGTGCAAGTTCTACACAAAGCACAGAACATTTTAATTACTACTTTTCAAGAATTGGAAAACTAACTTATGAACATACAACAGCTTCTGCAGTACAACGAAACACAGATCGGGCAAGGTTTACAACTATTTTTTTTCAGACCACAAGTAGTGGACGTAGAAACAATAATAGTAATAAAACACCTTCGCGAAACAAATGCTGTAGGAGCAGACGGTATTGCTTTGCGCTTTATTAGAGATAGTCGACCCGCAATTGCACACTATTTGACGGTCATTATTAACATCTGTCTGGTCACTGGCGTCTTTCCATCGCTTTGGAAACATGGTACAGTAACACTAATTTTCAAGTCGGGGGATATAGGCGATGTGGTTAATTATCGCCCTATTACTATACTAACTTATTATCTAAAACGCAACATGGTTTCAGAAATGTTATCTACTGAAACAGCTTTACTACAAATTACTGATTAAATTTATAATAACAGGTAAATTTGCTCACATTATGCGACCTTTCTAAGGCTTTTGATAGTGTCAACCATGGAATTCTCCTTAACAAATTAGTAATTCATAAAATTGATACCTTTTGGTTTAAAAGTTAATTAGATATAAGAACCCAGGTAATATCAGTAAACTTGATCACATCAGCCCGTATATCCAAAAATTAAAATGGTTAAAAGTCCAACCTAAATGCAGTTATGACATGTGTATTCATCTACAAGCTCATTCATGGAAATTACCCGCAATGGTCAATGCCCTTGCAATATGTAGGGACCACATCAGATGTCGTGACACGCCAAGAAAATTCTCTTTATGTTGAGAGATCGAGTACTGATACAGGGGCATGACAAATGGAAATACGTGGACCCAAGTTATGGAACATGTTACCAGATAATATATGTCATTAATCGCTTTTGTAATTTCAAAACGAAATTAAAAGAACACCTATTAAATAATCAATTGTAAATATGAATGTATTTATGTAAAGAATAACCACTGTAATTATTGGAATAAAGTATTTTGACTTTGACTTTGACTCTCTCTCTCTTTATCTCAGAGTAAAGAAAAAAGTCTACTCTCTCTCTCTCCTTCAGAGTAAAGAGAAAAGTCCTCTCTCTCTCTCTCTCCTTCTCCCTCCCTCTCTCTCCTTCAGAGTAAAAAAAAAGTCTGCTCTCTCTCTCTCTCTCTCTCTCTCTCCTTCAGAGTAAAGAAAAAGTCCTCTCTCTCTCTCTCTCTCTCTCTCTGTCTATCTGTCTCCTTCTCCCTCTCTCTCTCCTTGTGTAAAGAAAAAAGTCTGCTCTCTCTCTCTCTCTCTCTCTCAGAGTAAAGAAATAAGTCCCTCTCTCTATGTCTCCCTCTCTACCTCTCTGTAAAAAAGGTAATCCCCTTTTCCAGTGTCTGCCAGTCTGTCTCTCTCTCTCTTTTCTGTCTTTATTTTCTCCAAGTAAAAAAGGCTGCCTCTCTCTTTCTCTCTCCTTTTCTCTTCTTTCTCTTGCTCGCTCCATCTCCCTCTGTCTCTTGCTCTTTCCCTCTCTCTCCATACATCTTTCTCTTTTCTCTCCGTTTCGCTTTGTCTCCATCTTTTTCCGTCCCTCTCCGCCCCTTTCGCTCTTTCTACTATAGTGATATTTTATTGAATCACAGTCAATACAATCTAGCGCTGACGCAGTACTGACGTACAACTAGGCACATAGAAGACCATTATGTGAAAGTCTTACAGAATTGCTAATACAGTCTTATATCTTACAAGATTTAATATTTTGAGTGATTAAACTTTCTAGATTTGAGACAGCATGATGTATGTTTCAAAAAAGTATTAGGCTTTGGTTTATTAGCTTTCTTGTATTATTCTTTCAGTATTAGGGACGTTTAGTGTCCTGTGTTCAATGTGAGTTGGAAAGAAATATATGTTTTTCCCTGTTAGTTATATTGCACAAAAACTATATTGAAGAATTACATATTTTGTTTTTTTCTTGCATTGTGCTTTGTTGCATGATAGACACTTTAGAAGGATGTCTTTGAGGAAAGAAATACTCTATTACTTAAATCCTTTATTATACACACATGCATATATATATCTATATATATGAACCTATCATCAAATTTTCTCGATTAATCCCTATCTATATCATTTAGCTCTGTAGCAGTACTGATGTACTACAATACAGATAAAAGTATAAGTATGACACGATTACTTATATGATGTTACATAAAACGCCTTACAATACTCTATCCACGAAACAAAGTGTGGAACGTGGATCTACTACATCTAAAAATATATGCTAGAATAGTTTTCGGTAAAGTTCTTCGTTTAATACGCCAGTCTTCAGCCAGTCTTCGTTTCAGGCAATCTCGATTTCTGAAATGCTATCGACGATCTTCTCTTGTCTACCATCGTCATCTGGGTCGTCTTTGTTACCGCCAGCCTCGGCCGCGGTCCCGTCGCCGTCGGTCTGGACGACATCGGGTTCAGGAACACCGGCGTCGGCCCAGGCGGTCAGGAGAACGGAGCCATGTAGGGACACGGCATGAGACACCACGAAAGGCCCGCCAGACGGCGGCGGAGGCAGCACTTGCACTATGGAGGCGACGAGCGCGTCCCCGTGGTAATGCGCAGCGTGGACCTCTACCCCAAGACGTCTCATGCTGTTCACCTGTATCTCCCCGGCCAAAAAGGGTCCGACTTCGACCTCGGCTGTCCATGATCCGACCCCAACGGCCGCCCAGAGATCGGAACTGGCGGCTGAACATCCTGCCTCGTGTTCCTGGTTCTTCTCTTCCCCGGCGGACGGTTCTTTGCGGTCCCCAGGCTGCTCCAAGGGATCCTCAAAGTCCAAACAAGGCTCTTCGCCATCCTGTCGTGGGGGCGATGGAGGATGGGGAGGAGGATGCCTTCCGAAGGACCCGACTCGGTGGTGAGGAGGAGGAGGTGGAGGAGGAGGTGGGCAGTCCACAAGGTGAACGTCTTGGTGGTGAGGAGGAGGGGGAGGAGGGTACCTTCCACATGGTGGCGGAGGAGGAGGGGGAGGAGGGTACCTTCCACATGGTGGTGGAGGAGGACAGCCTCCAAATGGAGCGTTATGGTCGTGAGGATGTGATGGAGGAAACCTTCCAAAAGCTAAGAAAGGAACAAATTCTGGAAAGCCATGGCTCCTGGCGCCGCTGCCGAGAGGACACCTCAAAGGGGGAAAATGGTGGCGCAGTCCAGGCGCAGAATGGGGAGGAACCACAGGTCGGGGCAATGGCAGCCCGCGCTGCATTCCCCTCAGTGGGAAGCCTCGACGCCTCATGTGCAGCGGGAATGGATGGCGGTGCTGGAACGGCCCCCGCGGGGCATCGGCGAACCTCGGAGGAAACATACTGGCTGCTGTGAGAGTGGCTATGTTAGGACGACAGTCAAGGGAAGAATGGAAAGGAAAGGGCACGCACCGCCCCGCAGATGGCAGAGCGAGGGTCCGCGGGTCAAGCCGTCCCGGGCCGACTCGACCTAACTCGCAGCTCTGCAGAAGCCTCTTGAAGGACGGATCTCACTCGCCGCTCGTCTATGTCACTTGGAAGGTAAAGGTTAGGACAAAAAATTGCTGTTTACTCACGCGAGCTGACGATGAGGCCGCGAACTCCCGGCATGGCGGGTCATAAGGAAGATGAAAAATGATACAGACTGTCTCGGCAGACTCGAAATAAGCCTGGACATGCTCACATTTATGACATCTACTAGGACATTAAAATATACGATACGTGAGGGGTAAACTAACAACTTGGTAAGTTTTGATGAAGTATTTAATCATATAATTTAACGCTTTAATAGATGAACGGATAATCTTTCTTATTGCCAAATAAGACTAGACAAGTAATTTTTACAAGTTCTGCCCTCACAAAATATGTTACAAGTTCATCCTCCTTCTGCGAGCAACTTTACCATCGTGAGGCTACGAAACACTGGCAAGATCTGGACATAAGGTTATTGCATCTGTGTAAAACGATTCATTAAAAATGTACGAAAAAGTTTGAAATGTGCGAAAAAAATAACATTCAATATCGTCAACTATCAAACGAATGGGATGAATCAGACAAAAAATATAAAAAATAGTCCGGGGGAAAATACGGTTTTGAATAATACTGATAGCTATCGCGAGAATATGGAATATCTAAAGTCAATAGCAACAAATGTCACTATGTTCAAACATAAATGGATAAATGAAAAAATAAAAAATAAAGTAACGGTTGTAGATGCTCAATGAACCCACGCATGTATCATTAGACTCTTCCTTATGACAGCTGCGAAAAAAACAACATAAATGAAAAAAAAGCAAACCTCACCAATGCTTACCTCGGGGTGACGAAAACCTGAAAACCTCGAAATTTGGAGAAAAAATGGTCCCTGACACAGTTCGACGACTGTCCCGTGAGGAAAGTGAGGGCGGCCAGGCTGTGGTCGTCTTCCAAATTGAATATGGCTCGATTGAAGGACGGAAAATCGAAGAAAATCTTGCAAACGCTGCTTCTGAAGATCGTAGCTCGAAGGAAATACTGCCGTGCGGGTGTTGCCTGCTGTTAGATCCGTCTGCCTGCTTGCACGTCTCTTTATATGCAGCGAAGCGGTTTGATATGCCGCAACGCTGACGAAAATGGCGCAATATGCTTCCTTTTCATCGGGTAATGGATATCTACCCCTACCCGTTTATTACAGCAAACGTAGCGAAGCAATAAAAAATATACCTTTTTTGACACATATGATTCGCAGACTTACTACCCAAAGCTGGACAACGACAAGATGAACTGTTGGCAACGCTGACGGAAGATGACGACACTCTGGATGACCTGTTGGCAACGCTGACAGATGACGACACCCTGGATGAGCTGTTGGCAACATTGACAGAGGATGGCGACACTCGGTATGAATTTAAAAGCGTCAACAACTTCGCTTGACTTACCACTCAACAAATTATGTATTACCACACACTAAACTGAAAAAAATTGCTTATACAAAAACATGCAGATTCGATATAACGAAATAACACTTCTCACACTACGATCAGGTGTGACTAACGCTTTCAGTTTTGCTTAGTCATGGTGACGAAAGAACCTTCTAGAAGATTACACCATAATGGGCTCCCTGGGTCCGGTAAACAACATGGGAGTGACTCAGGGAGAGTGATAGAGATAAGATTGGGTTTTACAGTTCTTTCCTTGGTTTTACTGACAGGATGATGAAAACACTTTTATTGCTGCTAATGATGATAATGATGGTGATCATAAGAACAACAATGATACTACTACTAATTATGGTAATATTGATGACTGTGTTAATAAAATAGAAACAATAATAATAATCACTGATAAAAATAAAAAAGTAATGAAGATGGTAATGATGATGATGTTGATAATAATACTAATGATACTACTAATAATAGTGATGATAATAATGATAATGATAATATCAATAATAGTAATTGATAATAATAACAAAAATGATAAGAAAATTATCAATATTTATGACAATAATAACAACGGCAACAAAAATAATAACAACAATAAGGATAATAGTAATTTTATCAATAACAATAACAAAAACAATAGTAATAGTAATAATAATGATAATAACAACACTAATATCAATGATAATAAGCATATGCGTAGAAATAAGAACGAATTATTATAAACAATTAAGGTAATGATAATGATGATAATGAACTATATAATACAAATAATGATGATTTAAAAATCTATAATATTAGTAATGATGATAATATAATTGAGGATACTGAAAATGACGATAATAGAAATAACAACAAAACAAAAACAACAATAATAACAATTATAATGATTATAACAACAAAACATAATAATAATGATAATAATAATAATAAAAACAATAAAAGCAATAATGATAATGATAATGAAAATGAAAATGAAAATGATAATGCTAATAATTATGATACTGATAACAACAATAACAACATTAATGATAATAATATCAATTATGATAATGATGATAATGATAATAATGATGATGACAATGATAATGATAATGATACTAATAACAACAATATTGATAAGAACGATGATGATAATAATATTGATAAAAATGATGATACTATTGGCATTACTAATGATAAAAATGGTGGTGAGGATGGTGATAGTAATATCTCACAATAATGACAGTAATAATAATAGTAATAATAATAATGATAACAACAATAATAATAAAAATATTAATGATAATAATAATAATGATGATAATAGCAATAAGAAACAACAGCAACAATATTAAATATAGTAATGATAATGATGATGATAATGATAATAATAACAAAAACAATAACAAAACAAGAACAACAAAATGATAATGTTAGTAATAATAATGGTAATAATGATAATAATAATAATAATGATAATAATAATAATAATAATGATAATAACAATAATAATAATAACAATATCAATAACAATAACAATAATAATAATGATAATAATAATAAAAAATTACGTTAATAATAATGATGATAATGATAATGATAATGATAACAATAATAACAACAATAATAATAACAATAATAACAACAATAATAATAACAATAATGATAATAATAATGGTAATAATAAAATGATAGTCATAATAATAACAATAATGATGATATCAGTAAGAACAATAACTAACAATAATAATGATTATGATATCGATAATAAAGAAAATGTTAATATTACGAACATTACTAACCATAATAATGGGGATTACCATGGTGATAACAATAATCGTGATGATAATAATAATAATGATAATAATAATAATCATGATAATGATCATAATAACAAGGATAATAATAATAGTGAATATAATAGTAATGATGATAATGATAGAAACAATAGCAAAGATGATATTAATAACAATAACAATAATGATATGCTATTGATAACTATAATGAAGATGCTGGAAATAAAAATAATGATGATAATGGTAATGACGATGGTGGTAATAGTAGTCAATGATAATAATAATAATAATAACAATAATAATGATAATAATGATGATGATGATGATAATGATAATTACAATAATAACAATAATAATAATAATAATAATAATAATAATAATAATAACAGTAATAATAATAGTAATAATAATAATAATAATAATAATAATAATAATAATAATAATAATAATGAAAATGAGAAAAATATGGATAATGGTGATGATGTTAGTAATAAAGATAATATAAAAAAATAACAAGAATTATAATGGTGATAATACTGTCATTACTACTAATAAAAACGGCAATAACAGTACTATTACTACTACTACTACTACAAGTAATGATAATAATGGTTAATAATAATGATAATGATAATAATAATAATAATAATAATAATAATAAAGATGATAACAACAATAATGATAATAATAATAATAATAATAATAATAATAAAGATGATAATAAAAAAAATAAAGATAATAATAATAATAATAATAATGACAATGATAATAATAATCGTAAACAAGATGTGACAGGTATATAAACTGATATATGGATTACAGCTTGTTACGAAAATTTAGTCTCGCTGCCACCGCAAAGTTTTATAAGTAAAACTGCAAGCCGTGCGACCAAAGTATAAACAAGTAACCGAGTAGAGATATTAGTGTACCTAAATTTATTATTAATTTTTACTTCTGCGCAATACAATAGTTTATGTGCACAAAAAAAGATTACAAAATTTAAACATATAAAATCGAGGACACTTATTATGAAGTTAACAACGCCCCTCGTTATCTGGTGATTCTCACTCCGAGGACACCAGAAGTCCACGAACTATTGCCGTCACTGTACCCCACAGAAGGAACAAGCAACGGAAAATGTTACAACTATTTCCAGGATCACAGAATGTTCCTCTATAACACTCCTTGTTCCTGGACTCTACACCAGCACGCTCCTTACCGATGTTATCTGCCAGAGAAGAGGGAGGTGCCTTTTATTCGTTGCCTAATTACTGTGCTTCCCCTTCATTTTCACCTTCATTAACGTTGCCGCGGCGCCGTCAGAAATGTGTCTTCCTTTGTAAGCCTCTTCTCCCCTGTCGCCACAGGAGAGGAGATGCCTGTATTACGAAGCTGTGGGGTTCAACTGATTTCAATGTCGACCTCGGCGAAGCAATACGCTCACTCGTATAGCAGGCTACAAGCACCAACACCGAAAACTTCAGCAAAGGTTGGGTTCTTGGGTAAACTTCGGTCAGCGTTTAAGTCCCGTTTTGTTTATTTTCTGCTTGTTACAGCATGGCCTCTCGGATTCTTCGCGGGAAAAGCATCATTAAAGAAATTCAGTGCGGATTTCAGTGAACAATTATTTGGTTAGCTGATAAATGCATTGCAAACTAATAATCTCTAATGTCACTTTAGTCATGATATGCATTTTTGTTTTAAAATTTCACATAATGTACAGTGAAATATGAATATGCATTTTTACAGAAGGTAAAATCAAAACACCATGCGATAAACAAATATATTTACTTGTACTAAGTATAACCTATATAAATGCCCTTTTCCTCAAATAAGAAAGAAACCTTATCAGTGCAAAGGTACAAACGAAAAATAAATCCTGAAAATGATAAAAGAACAAAAACAATTTATATTCTTAAAAGATGGACACTAATAAATTCAGGCTCTTGAAATTTGTTAAAAAGATCCTTATCCTTCCAAAAGATCAGCAGAAAATTGAGATCCTTAGGCCCGTACTTTTAAAATCTTTCGCCAGTGCTGGCGAGAGGTTTCGCCGGGCGAAAAGTATGAACAAAATAAAGATGCATTAAAAGATGAAAAATGGACACTGCAGAGATCCTCTTGCGACGCGACCGACCTGCAGCCTACGTAGTCTCCACCACGCTTCTGATCCAGCCCAAGAAATGGCCGACCTTCGTGTAGACGCCTGGGAACTCGGGCAAGGCACACTTCACCCCAAAGGACACAATCCCGACGACGTAATACTGGTCACTGCTGTTGTCCAGGTAGAGCAGAGGGCCTCCGCTGTCACCCTGGAGGGAGGAGAGGAATGGGCCAGTTAAGTCTCTGTTTGGAGGATTCCTTTCACGCCTGGGGAATTGGTAGTATATTTGCATTGATATCCTGTTTATATGTGAACACTGGATTTACATTCAACAGAGTAGATCTGAAATTTAGATATGTCTATTATTTATTTGACCATACGTCAGTTGTTATTCTCGCAAGTAGAACCAACGGAACCAATATAATTATCACTTAACGAGAACTTTTAGCCCTTCTGTTTCTCCACTAAAGACAAGGGAAATCAAGTAAAACTACCCAAAATTACTGCCTTGCTTTCACTCAAAATAAAGTCGAAACAAACTAGCCCAAAACTCCCCTGCACCAAGCCATCCGCCACCTCGTTCCCTCGTCTCCGCTGCTACTCACATTGCACGAGTCTTGGCCTCCTCTCCCGGCGCAGATGTTCCGGCTGTCCACCACAGGCCGGGTCTCGACGTTGCGGTAAGAGGCTTGGCATTGGCCCCTGTCCACGACGGGCACGAAAGCCTCGTTGGGCACCGGCGATGTCCTGCGGTTCTCTGCACGCGGGAGAGGGAAGGGGATGGGTTACTCTTCGAAAGATAAATGAAAACAAAGGTTTAAGAAATATATTGTGTTCCCAACGTCAGATATTTGTCTTTCATATTGCTCTGCTCCAAGAATTACGTGAAATATTACTTTGTTGTTAGATTCAAGATGCATTCTCACACATCGTTTATGTTTATTCGTTTCTCATCATCCCTATCGCCATCATCAACAACTTCACCATCACAATCATCATCATCATCTTTACCATCATCATTCGCCATCATCACCACTACCAATCACCGGCTGCTCATACGATTTGATCTATCTGTATCTTCATTTATTCATTTTTGTTATCTTTTCAATTCCTTATCGTTTTGTCGACTCTCCCTCAAAACTCACCAAATGCCGTCCTTCCCCAGCCAACCACGAGCAGGTTCTCGTTCAGGTAATCTCGGTTCGGGTCACTGAAAGGCAGACACGCAGGTTGCACAAAATCTGGAAAAGGAGAGATTAATATATAAAATTTATATTATAGTATAAATATATATGTGATACATAATATATGATATTGTGTATATATACATTCATTTATATATATATATATATATATATATATATATATATATATATATATATATATATATATATATATATATATATATATATATATATATATATATATATATATATATATATATATATATATATATATATATATACATATATATATATATATATATATATATATATATATATATATATATATATATATATATACACACATATTTCTATCTATCTACCTATCTATATACACGTATATATATACATACATATATATATATATATATATATATATATATATATATATATATATATATATATATATATATATATATATACACACATATATATTATATACATATATATGTATATATATATATATATATATATATATATATATATATATATATATATATATATATATATACATACACACACACACACACACACACATATATATATAACACCAGCACCACCAACAAAACCAACAGCACCACCCCTGCCTCCACCATCACCACCTCTACGACCAACATTACCACTACCACAACACCAACAACAACCACCAGCATCAAAAACCACCACCACAACACCAACAACAATAACACCACTAACAACAACAAACCAAACCCTCTCACCATAGCCAGCGACAAAAGGACTATCACCACCAACTATAACACAACCACCACCACCAACAACGACACCATCAAGACCCCCCCCCCACACACACACATACACACCACCACCAACATTAACACTACATCCACCAATAACAACACCAACAGCATCCCCGTCCCTCTTACCAGCACCAACACCACCACAACCGCCACCATCCTCCTTCTCCCTCACCATCACCAGCACTCTTCTCCCTCACCACCACCAACCCCCTTCCTCACTACCACAACCGCCACCATCCCCCCTCCTCCCTCACCACCACCACCAACCCTCTTCTCCCTCACCACCACTAACCCCCTTCTCCCTCACTATCACAACCGCCACCATCCTCCTTCTCCCTCACCACCACCAACCCCCTTCTCCCTCACTACCACAACCGCCACCATCCCCCCTTCTCCCTCACCACCACCACCAACCCTCTTCTCCCTCACCACCGCCACCAACCCTCTTCTTCCTCACCACCAACCGTCTTCTCCCTCACCACCACCACCATAACCCCCTTCCCCCTCACCACCACCAACCCCCTTCTCCCTCACTATCACAACCGCCACCATCCCCCCTTCTCCCTCACCACCACCACCAACCCTCTTCTCCCTCACCACCACCAATACTCTTCTCCCTCACCACCACCAACCCCCTTCTCCCTCACTACTACAACCGCCACCATCCCCCCTTCTCCCTCACCACCACCACCAACCCTCTTCTCCCTCACCACCACCACCACCAACCCTCTTCTCCCTCATCCAACCCTCTTCTCCCTCATCCAACCCTCTTCTCCCTCACCACCACCAACCCCCTTCTCCCTCACTACCACAACCGCCACCATCCCCCCTCCTCCCTCACCACCACCACCAACCCTCTTCTCCCTCACCACCACCACCACCACCACCAACCCCCTTCTCCCTCACCACCACCCCCACCCCTCTTCTCCCTCACCACCACAACCACCACCAACCCCCTTATCCCTCACCACCACCACAACCAACCCTCTTCTCCCTCACCACCACCACTACCAACCTTCTCCCTCACTACCACCAACGCCCTTCTCCCTCCCTACCACAACCGCCACCCATCCCCCCTTCTCCCTCACCACCACCACCACCAACCCTCTTCTCCCTCACCACCACCATCAACCCTCTTCTCCCTCACCACCACCAACCCCCTTCTCCCTCACTACCACAACCACCACCAACCCCCTTCTCCCTCACTACCACAACCACCACCAACCCCCTTCTCCCTCACTACCACAACCACCACCAACCCCCTTCTCCCTCACTACCACAACCACCACCAACCCCCTTCTCCCTCACTACCACAACCACCACCAACCCCCTTCACCCTCACCACCACCAACCCTCTTCTCCCTCACCACCACCACCAACCCTCTTCTCCCTCACCACCACCACCACCACCAACCTTCTCCCTCACTACCACCAACCCCCTTCTCCCTCTACCACAACCACCACCATCCCCTCTTTTCCCTCACCACCACCACCAACCCTCTTCTTCCTCATCACCACCAACGCCACCAATACTCTTCTCCCTCACCACCACCAACCCCCTTCTCCCTCACAACCACAACCGCCACCATCCCCCCTTCTCCCACACCACCACCAACCCCTTTCTCCCTCACCACCGCCACCAACCCTCTTTTTTCTCACCACCGCCACCATCCCCCTCCCCTCATCCTCCCCCAGTCCTCCTCACCATCAAGAACGGCGTCCCGGTCCAGAGTGAGGAGCATGATGTCGTTCTCGCTGGTCCGTCGGTTGTAGCCGTTGCCGCGACGACTAGCGATGCGGAATTCCTGAGGTCTCGCTCCGTCGGCGGTCGTCAGAAGGTTGTGTTCGCCCAGGATCACGATGGCCCTACGGCGAGGCGGGCGTGGAGGAAACGAAGGGTATAAACCAAAAATGAGTATGAAAAAACAAGCTTTTTCTTATATATGTATGTATATCTTATTATTATGTGTGATATATACATAATATATATATATATATATATATATATATATATATATATATATATATATATATATATATATATATATATATATATATATATATATATATATATATATATATATATATATATATATATATATATATATATATATATATCGAGATCATTGTTTATTCGACATTTAAAAAGGTGCACTGTCTCTGATTTCAAAGATGCATATCCGTCACTGAAGCATTTGTTTACATATTTTCATAAATCTAAAGGCATATCAATATAACAAAGTTTTATGTCATAACAAATAGAGTAAATTATAATACTCATTTATAAATGGTTTGTTTGTTTAAATGTTAACAATTCATTAGGAAAAGGAAAGAGTTCATTAGTTTAAGAGATTTCTCGTCAGACTAGTCCTGGCCTTCCTCCATGTGACAGGGAAGCTGAGTGCTGGTATTTAAAATCACCTTTTACCCTCATATAATACATTGTGATGATAAGTGTATTAACGTAATAGTTAAACCCCTTTGTGTTGATCTATGATAATCGAGACGAGTCCTGGCCTTCCTCCATGTAACAGAGAGGAGAAATAATGGAGCATGCCGCGAGAAGAAAACGCCATTATGCTTTATTTTTGTGGTCACGTGACTGTTCCGGGGGATATCAATTAATAGATAGAGAATGAAATTAGTTTTTAGAGCGAAGTGTAAGAGAGGAAAATTATAAAGATGAAAGGAAGGGAAATCATAGAAAGAACATGGTTACACTGGGTGTGAGAGTCTCGATTCTGTCACGTATAATTTTATCTTTTATTAAAATGTTGATTTATAATTGGTAGAAAAAGGGAGGGTATATGGAATTAACCTTAGATATGAATTAAATTATTTGAGAATATTGCTTATTTAAATTATTGTTTATTGCTAAGATTTCCATAATGGTGTGCCACTTGTTTATTATGTTTTGTGTATTGATTAAAATATTAAGGGTTTAAGAGATTTCTATGACCGTTATAATATTAATCCCCAGCCCCACGAGCCTTAAAGACCGATAGGTTACGATACCCACAAAACTTGAACGGTACAGTAAATGCAGTTAAAATAGGCCTACATTTACATTTAAATAAATATGGTTTACAAAAAACACACTAATATGACGACGGTACAAAAAATTGATTAGAATGAATATGCAAAATTTGTGTGTGTGTGTGTGTGTGTGTGTGTGTGTGTGTGTGTGTGTGTGTGTGTGTGTGTGAGTGTGTGTGTGTGTGCGCGCGTGCGTGCGTGCATGTGTGTGTGTGTGTGTGTGTGTGTGTGTGTGTTTGTTTGTGTGTGTGTGTGTGTGTGTGTGTGTGTGTGTGTGTGTGTGTGTGTGTGTGTGTGTGTGTGTGTGTGTGTGTGTGTGTGTGTGTGTGTGTGTGTGTGTGTGTGTGAACGAACGAAACAAACACCTACCTCCACCCCCTCCCTTTAAAAAAATATAAAAAATATAAAAACATAATAGAAAGCAAACCCACAGCTCCCCCAGAGATGTTCTTCCAAAGCCCAACCAAGTCGAGCGAACTCACGGATCGTCGATGCCAGGGTTGTCGAAGCAGTGGGCGGCCGAGAGCACGTGGCGGCGGGAGATGAGCGTGCCCCCGCAGTTGGCGAAGAAGCGCCCGTCCGCGAGGCGCGTCCCCACCGCCGCCAGCCACGGGTGGGCCCCCACCTGCAGCGTGGAAGTCGGATTTTTTCTTTTGTTTTATCGTGTGTGATTTTCGGATTTTTGAAATTATCATGTGTTTTTTTATTATTGAAATTATTGTTTTTTTGATTGTTGAAATTCTTGTATTTTTTTGATTTTTGAAATTCTTGTGTTTTTTGGATTTTT
Organism: Penaeus vannamei; assembly: GCF_042767895.1. Taxonomy (NCBI): domain Eukaryota; kingdom Metazoa; phylum Arthropoda; class Malacostraca; order Decapoda; family Penaeidae; genus Penaeus; species Penaeus vannamei. Next base: position 28,411,460 of record NC_091553.1, read on the forward strand.
AAAACTATTATTATGTGATTTTTTAAACCTGATATTATTATGTGATTTTTTAAACCTGATATTATTATGTGATTTTTAAAATTTAACATATTATGTGTCCTTTCTCATTCATTTATTCTTTGAATCATTATTATGTGTGATTTTATGTACATTTTTATGTGTGATATGTTATTTCAGGAAAGTAGTTTGGAATTCAATATATTTGTTCATTATAATCATTACTTCAGTAAACGTATTTTGTATCTATCATTCTCGTTTTCATCATAATCACTATGTGAAATATCTTTTTTTTA
>NC_091553.1:28439252-28441752 GCF_042767895.1 Penaeus vannamei
TATGCAGAAATAAAGGGAATATTACTAGACGCAGACAATGAGATAGAAATATGGAGTTGACATAAAGGGATGAGGATAATATTAATGATGATGGTAATAACAATGGTAGTAAGATTAATGACAAAATAGTATTAATATTAGCGATGAGCATAATGATGATGAGACTATCGTACCTTGGCAGTTGCATGTTGCGAGCAGGCCGAGACACAGGACCAGCAGTTTCATTGTACCTGTGAATAGTAAAATGTCAGTCCTGTTAATAATAGCAATGGTAATGTTTGTGGAGGAAATAGGGATGGTGATCATGTGGTAATAATGGTGATATGATTTTAATGACGTTGATAATGATAATGGTGATGAGGATAATAGTGATGATAATATTAGTAATGGTAAGAAGATTAATTATGAAATAGTACTAATATTAGCAATAAGCATAATGATAATAAAAATAGTAATAATAATAATAACAATGATAATGATAATAACAGTGATAATGATATTAATAATTACAATAATAACAATAATAATAACAATGGCAATTATAATAACAACGATAATGATACCAATAACAATAATAATAATAATAAAATAATGATAATAATAATGATAACAATAAGTACAACGGCAATAACAACAACAAACAATATCAATAGTAATAAAATAAATAATAGCAATAATAATAATAATAATAATAATAATAATAATAATAATAATAATAATAATAGCAATAATAATAACAATAACGATATCAATAATAATAGTAATAATAGTAGTAATAAAATATTAATAATGATCATAATGATGAAAAATAATAGTAACAATAATGATGCTAATGATAATAACAACAGCAACAAACCAACAAGAACAATAATAGTGAACAGCGATGGCCGTGTGAGCGAGCCGCCCACGGCGCGGCTGTGGCGGCAGAAGGGCGGCGGAAATCCCATCCGGTACCTGACTGCCTGCTGGGTGGCTGTGTCGAGGTAAGAGTAAGTGGATATTTCCAGATTCCTTTTCACGCTTTTTTATTTTTAAAGAACTATATTAAGCCTTTTTCTTTGAAATATATTTTCGATTTTAATGGGAAAGGAATGTGTTCGACTGTAATTATGGCAAAATTATGTTAGGGAATGATGGCGGTTTTGTTTAAAAAGAAAAAGAGTGAGTCAGTGTTCTAGTATCTGTTTAATATTATAGATAAATTATCAAAATCGTAATCTCTATTTTTGAATTAAATTTCCTTTGTATGAAATATGTCATTAAGGTAAGTGTCCTGCTATATTTATATTTTTTTACAAGGTATAGCGAATTTAGTATCCTGAGAAATACTGAAAACTACAGCAATAGAGAAAAAAACACCATAATTCCATGATCCAGTACAACAAACTTAAAAGATAGATATAATTACTATGAATGAAGACGACTGTATACACTATATTGTCCATGATTATGTGCGGAGATTTAGGCATGTTTACAGTTATGATAAAATGCACTCCGTATGATTAAGCACTCTAATGAAATACCTTAACCATGATTAGGCACACCAATCAAATATCTTTAGCTATATTCAGAACTCCAACAAAGCATATCATCTTTAATATAATCCTATAATCGATTACAATAACAAGATACACCATCTAAAACTAAAGCCTACGATAAAGTTTCTCAACGACAATCATGTATCAGAACCAACAGAAGCAGGACTGTCAGGGGGCACAGCGGCAGCGGATGACTGGGAGTGAACCCACCCCCTCCCCCACGCCCACCCCCTCCCTACGGCACTACGCACCGGTAAAAAATCACCGTAAAATTCTTTGTACACGACATCCATACTAAAGTGATCAGAATACCTACTTAGAATCGACTGTATTGGAAAAGAAGGAATCTGAACTTGTGTCGGGTCGATAATTCGGTCTGGGGATGTGGCGATGCGTTTTTTTCCTATTATTTATGATCAGCGCTTAAAAAAACTCAAGGTAAACGGGGACAGGAGAAATAGGTAAGAGAGATTCTTCAGGCAACTCATGTTCATGTATTGGACCAAAGCCAGAAATGGGCCTCCGTCTACAACCGTGCAAGCTGTACGGCGCATGACAATGTTTTCCGTGTTGTTAATCTCAAGGAAGTCGTACTTGCAGTTCTAGCGAATTTCTGTTTGATACGATTTTTATGCTGATTGTTTATACCTTGCAATTATTGCATGGATTCGAGTAGAGTAATGAAAATATTGTTTCAGCAAATATTCACACATGATATAAAAAACACTGTACAAGTTTACTTGTTCATCTTCCCGCTTGGCAAAAGAAAATAAGAAAAGAGAGGGAGATAATACCCGATAACAATAAATTAACTCATAAACAAATAGAAAGATAAAAGTACAATGAAAATGAGAAAGAAAAAAAAAAGTGTACACACTTACACCTGTTTCCTCTCTGTCCGTCTTCCTCCAGTGTCCACGCACCACTGACGAAGCCGCAGCCAAAAGTGGGGACGAGAGAGT
>NC_091553.1:28446752-28454252 GCF_042767895.1 Penaeus vannamei
CCTCGCATTTTAATTCGCCGTAAACACACGGTCATCAGTCGTCCTAGGATGTAGGCCTACACGGCTAAGTAATACAATAAATGCTCTTAAGTATGCTATATCTAATCTACGGGAATTCACGAAAAATGCCAAAATCAGTATAGAACAAATTAAAGAGTTGTTGGAGAGAAGCAACCAAAGCGCTCGAACCTGCGGGAATTCCCAGGTACACAGCCAGAACTACCCTGAGGTTTAACAACAAAAAGAAAAAAATCCTCATGATTAAACATCGTCTGATTGTATCGAGCGACAATGTAATGTCTCACGGTGGAAGATTTTACCACTTAAGGGCACTTTGAAATCTTATCAGGAATTTTATGACGTTGGTATCGTTGCTGATATGAGACTAGATATCATACAATTATCTTTTTTATGGATGAGGTAGAGAGAAAGAGAGAGATAAGAGAAGAAAAGAGAAAAGAAGAGGAGAGAAGAGTTGAGAAGAGAAGAGAAGAGAAGAAGAGAAGGAAAGGAAAGGAATGGAAAGAAGAAAAAAGGAAAGAAAAGAAGAAAAAAGGAAAGAAAAGAAGAAAAAAGGAATGAAAAGAAAAAAGGAAAGAAAAGAAAAAAGGAAAGAAAAGAAAAAAGGAAAGAAAAGAAGAAAAAAGGAAAGAAAAGAAGAGAAAGGAAAGAAAAGAAGAAAAAAGGAAAGAAAAGAAGAAAAAGGAAAGAAAAGAAGAAAAAGGAAAGGAAGGAAGAAAAGAGAAGAGAAGAGAGAGAGGCCACATTTCGAGTCTTGATGTACAATTTGCAACAGATGAATGTATTCTTGCTAATGTTCACTGGATTTTTTCCTTATTACTATTTCTATTATTATCATCATTGTCATTTTTATTTCTTCATTCAAACAGCAGGTCCTCTAGAAATTCGGATACGCCATGTGGAATAATTATGCATATCTTTATTTTACTACTTTAATGAACTTCAGAAGGTATTGTAAATATTTTTATACAAAAATCACAGAAACTGAACACACAACCACTAATCACGCCAAACACCACCTAATCATACCGATTATTTGATTCTCGAACTCGCGAGTGGCGACGTCAATGAACCGCTTCCGCTGCCCCACGAAATTCAAAAATTAATGAGTTTGCTCCTTATTTCACCAACCTCACCTTTAGCGTCACGGCCATATGTAACATTCAGTCTTAAGATACTTTTAGTGTGTGATGAAATTTCAGCAAACGTCAAATGGTCCTAAAATCTGTTTTGAATAACGATAATGGCAAATCTGTTTAACAGAATGATAAGGTGTAATAACATTACTTATATAGTATTGTGCTATGATATTACATAGCCACGTTGTTACATCTTTAATATTTTTTAAGTCAATAGATAATTCCTTGGTATTCATAACTAGAAAAACCTAATCATCAACATATAGTATAGTCTACCTAGAAATTATAGCACTGGAAGAAAACGTACGTTTCATTGTATCCACAGAAAACAGATTTTAGAGGCGAGACTTATTTAAACTAGATTTCTCCTTCAAATAGAAGTGGAATGAAGGAGGGATTGGGAATGGACCTAGGCATCAAAGTGGAATGGGCACCCAATCGGAAAGGGAAATATCTATATCTAACTTAAATGATGTATTTATTTCATGTCTCATTGGTGTTTACATATCAAAAATATCTCCATTTCTCATAATCTTTCTCAGTACTAGGCCTTGTACTTGAGTCTTTGGGGCAACCAGTCATGGAGTTGGCCCCAGGCATCACCAGTCCTCTACACGCCCCTGGACTGATGCTACGGTAAGAGACATAATAGGTATATCAAATATATATATATATATATATATATATATATATATATACATATATATATATATATATATATATATATATATACATACATACATACATATATATACACACACACACACACACACACACACACTCACACACACACACACACTTATTTATATATATATATATATATATATATATATATATATATATATATATATATATATATGTGTGTGTGTGTGTGTGTGTGTGTGTGTGTGTGTGTGTGTGTGTGTGTGTGTGTGTGTGTGTGTGTGTGTGTGTGTGTGAAAGATAACACGTAGCTGCACAATATCGCGTAAAGATTGTTTAAAAAAGGACAGCACAGATACAATAATAAAATTATCAACCTTTGAATGAATGAAATCAATACATATAAGAAATATGTAATGGCTCATGTTCACACATAACATAATAATAATGATCATAATATATGAAGAAATACAAGTAAAAGAAAAAAAATGGAGGAGAGGGAAAGAACTTAAGAAAGGAAGGAAAAGAGAAGACAACGATAAAGACAAAGGGGGAGGGGCAAATTGGGACAGGCGAACGAAGTGAACAAAAAAGTATGGAAAATGAGCAAATGTAGGGGCATTTGTCAATTAAAGACAGGAAATTCGACCTCTTATGTAAACTAATAGTTACATTATGGTTACATTTCAGGTAGGCCTATGAATTTTAATCAAGAAATACATGCTCGAGCATAGTTATTACTTAAACATGGTAAATTGATTTTTTACCTACACATACAGCTAAATAATATGTATATATATATGTATATATATATATATATATATATATATATATATATATATATATATATATATATATATATATATATATATATATATATATATATACACATATACACACACACACTCATAACTCTATGAGAAATTGGCGCCAAAATCAAACGGAATTGTAGCAGGTAGCAGTGTAAAGGAAGTGAAAATTTCTTTGTCTTGTGTCATATATATAGAATTAAGATCATAAAGAATTTATTTGATTTGTTTTATCAACAAAAAAAAAAAACTTTATTTAGTTTCATTTAGTTTCTAACTTTTTTTGCCACAGTGACACTAGTTATACGAACGCTCTACAAAAACGTTTGTTTTGAATCTGTGGAGGCCTCACCAGAGAGCCATGTGATACGCCGCGTTACATGTGTTTTGTGAAGATTCAGGCTGGTCACACTGTAAGTCAACTATTCATAGTGTTAACAATGTATTGTTCAGATGTTTGAGCATATGTTAATAACAAAGCTGTGTCTTTTGTGATATATATTTGAAATGATGTGATATAACTACGTGCCATTCATTCTGTATTCTGGTACTTTTACGAAGCTTTATTTCAGTTATTTACCAAAGTATAATGTTTTGTTTCTTTTTCATTTGATGAAAATATCTAGTTTTTAGTTACTGATCTTACATGATGTGCTTTAAATATCCCTGGAAATGTCGTAAAGTAGTATAAGTAACAGGAATTCACTTGTTTAATGTTTAAATGATGCTAGTCTAGCATCTCTATAATTTTCTATTGTTTGTTCTTAGTATTTATATCTCATATTGTGTAATTATTTGATATTTGTATAATTTCTACCTTTTTGTGTATAACTTTATATTTCCAAATTTGTGAGGATATATTTTCTTACAGCTTTTCACCGCGCGTGCGCTTGCTTATTCATGTGTGTGTGTGAGCAGGCACGCAGTTGTCATCTAACAAGTTTGGATGCACCGTCTATGCCTACCAGCTTGTGAACTTGACAATAAAGGTTTAAGTGACTGCAAGTACAACGAGGGACACCAACTATGACAATTAGATTTCTTTTTTGTGGACACGAGGTGGTAATAGACTAACAGAGCTAGTCAAAACTGTAATAGATAATCACGTGGCAATAGATGCAGAACTGAGAGAAAGGCGATTAAGATTCGGATCAGTGAACAGAATCACTGTATACAGTCAACTTGAAGCAAACTATTCGCTACTTGGCCCCTCTGGAGTAATCACGTAAGGTAAGAAATTTATCGGAAACTAGTCAGTGTAGATTTGTTTGGTTTCTTATGATATACCAATATGGCGGCGGGGCTATCTCTCTTCTGGATGGTTTAGGGAGCAAAATGTCACTGTACACCGCTATACCGTAATTATTGATTATTTGTCATACCCTGGAATTCGCGTTACCCATCATGCCCTCCCAACTGGCCAGATATAGCCATGGTTCGTTCACACACACACACACACACACACACACACACACAGATATAATGGGGCGGATATGTAATTTTTTATTGTTTTTTTGTCAAGTTGTGCACTTCCGGAAAGAAACATGAAAGTTAGGCCCAGTTTTTTTTAGGGGGGGGCATGCTGAATTAAAAAATGGCGGGAAGCACGACGTCACTCCGGCTGCTCCCGTAAAAGGAGATGCAAATGATGAAAGTAACTTCAGAAATTCAAAACCTATTGCAATCTTACTCCAATGCAGGGCTTAAAACTTAGCTATAGGAGCTAACACCATGCTGGGGCTTAGCCTAACATTGTTTGAACCCAGCCCCGAATGTAGGTGTGAACTGAGTCTTACTGTGTCAGACACCCCAAGCTGCTTTCTTTCCTGTTCCGGGGAATGCAGAGACGGTATCACACCCTGATATCGCATGCTTAAACAGAAGACCCCATGAAGCATCTTTTCCTAGTTCAGCTGAAATCAGGTGACAAGGAATGTATCGTAGTTTAGATTAGGTTAGGTTTAGAACCACGATCGAATGCTACTCACATTTCGCAATCTTTTGATACGGCAATTGCGAGAACCACCGCATCCGTATCAGTTACTTGTATCATCAATTTGGTGAATCATAGACCGATTCGGTGTGACGTCACGAGTCGGGAGTCGCCATTCCGCTTGGTGAAAACAAACCCGTCGCTCGCAGATACCTCGTTATCAGCGCGAGAGAAAATGGCGTATGGAAACTTAGATTCTTTAAAAACCGAAGCGAAAAAGCAATACGAATTAAAACTAGAAGCTGTACAGCTACAAGAATGCATGGGAAGGATGGAACAGGAGCCGTGTGTCCGCTTTGTAAGTGCAGGACAAGTCTGAGATGTCGGCAGAAGATGTCGCCTTTTGAGAGATTTGTTTGTCATAAATTCAATAAGTATGCGACATCATCGGATTTATGAAGAACGTTCAGACGTTTATTGAGTACTTTTACAACGCTATCATGTGCATCTCACATGGCCATTGGCATGAAGTGTGGACTGTTTGTATTCGATGAGTCATAACTAATTTTCCAGGAAAGGAAATATGTTGATGTTTAATGAATAATGGATATCATTTTAGCAAAGAAGGTGCAAATCGTACATCAGTTCGATTAGAATTAAGACCATTAAAACAGTGAAGGGGAATATTATGTCTTGATATGTGTTTTATTGTTTTTCTTGACCTCTAAAACATAAGTATATAAATCAAGATCAGGGCACTTAAAGCAATGCTGTGGACGAAAACGTATCGTGGCAGTTATTTTAAATTTCTTATTTTTTGCCGGGAACGGCTGGAATGACGTCGTGGTTCCCGCAATTCATGAAATCAGCATAAAAAGCCGAACTTTCATGCTTCTTTCCGAAAGTGCACCCCCTATCCACCCCAGTACCACACACGCACACGCACACGCACATGCTGACGCTCGCGCACTCGTACACGCACAAGCTCACGCTCGCGCACACGCACACGCACACGCACCCCCCCCCCACACACACGTACGCACACACACACACATATATACATTATATATATATATATATATATATATATATATATATATATATATATATAGGTAGACAGACAAAAAGATGTATGTATGTACATAGGCATGCATAATGAATTAAAAGAATGATTTTGAGGCGAGTTACCAAGGAGGATTAGATATCCTACCGTGACTCCTACTGCAATGCCTCAGTGCACAGAAATGTGAAGGATTTTTCATTCCTCCTTTTTGTGTGGCAGTTTTTCAAATGCTAAACATTGTTTTAAGAAGTGGCTTGGAATGAAATAATTGAGGAGGCGTATTTTAATAGATTTTAAAATTAACCTTAAAAATATCATACACGCCGCCAGTGAATAACAAAGGTCCATAAAACATGAAAAATGGACGATAGGAAAGTAAAAAATTGAAATTATGTTACACTTTATGGCTGCCAAATACACAGAGCTTTACCCAGTCCCAAACGCGTTTTCAATTTTCTGTAACAGACTGGCCTGAAAAAAGCGGCGGTATCCTTACAAATCCACTTTTATTCGCCTTTTCAAATTTTGTTGGTGAATGAACCGTTATGCAGTGCGCAGGTGTTTTGAATTGTAAAAGCAGATGTCTTTTTACAGCATGAATATTTTACAGCCTTATCGTCGGTTAGGTTAAGAGATAACGAGGTTAACGCGGTAAGACCTTATCGCGTGCGTTAATTACTACGGTTAATAGTTTAAAGAAAATCTACATGTGATCTCCTTATTCCTTACGATGATAATTAAATAACGTGAGAAATAAATTGTTTAGAAAATAATGGTACTCTAGTGGACGGAGAGAAAAAAACCCGTTAAGGATGTCTCATTTGATTCTTTCAGCCCAAGAAAAAAAAAAAGATTACAGAGCAATGTGTATTCACACACCAATTAACTATGTGATTGTTATATATATATATATATATATATATATATATATATATATATATATATATATATGAGAAGCGTATTAGAGAGGGAGAGTGAGGGAGGGAGGGAGAGGGAGAGGGAGAGGGAGGGGGAAGGGGAGGGAGAGGGAGAGGGAGAGGGAGAGAGAGAGAGAAAAGAGTGAAGAGTTCGTTTTTGGAAATCTAGTCCACGTATACAATAGCATTTTGGGATAACCTGGCACAGTTGAACAAAAAGTCGTCCATCATACCTAGCTTCCTCCATTGACAAATCATAAATAGATAAAAGGTACGAAAGTATTCGGCACAGTACCGGTTTTTTCATTTCCGGTGCAGTGTTACCGCCACCGCTGCTACTCATTGCTTCGTATTTTGAATATTGTTTAGATATTTTCTTTGCTTTCCTATTACATTTTATGAATTCCAAACGCAATGCTTGACCTGACAAGTAAATCCATATGCATTTTGGATCATCATGTACTTGGAAGACACTAATCCCTCTTCGTAGTCCTATAATAATGTCAGTACCTCTACGGTCATATATATAAAAAAGACTTATAAAACAGACAGAGAGAGAGAAAGACCCTCGACCTTCTCCAAGACAGGGGCCTTGGCAATGTCGGCCAGGCCCTACCTATTACCCTGGCTTGGCCCACCCTACGCAGCCCTACCCAGAAACTTTTACAACAGATTTCGTTCGCTTTTGGCTCCCTCTCTCACAGGCCCGGGGAGTCACTCAGTTCTTTGTATTTTGCCTGGTTGAGGAATGCCATGCTATTTATTACTGTACGCGAGACTTTCATTGTATAAATCTTCACACTTTGTATAAATGCGTGGATTAAATGATGCGAGGTGAATATTTGAGACAACATTGAAAATCAAAGTCCGACGACATATGTACAAGTGCAGTGCGTCGTCGTTGGCGGGTCTTTTAAATTGGCGAAGGGTCATTTGAGCGCGTCGTGGAGGCCCCTTGGTGTGCACGGGGATAATT
>NC_091553.1:28466752-28469252 GCF_042767895.1 Penaeus vannamei
AGGTGATAGGGGAAAGAAGTGAGGTGGAGAGGGGAAAAGAAGCAAAGGTGAGAGGGGGAAGAAGTGAGGGTGAGAGGGAAAGAAGTGAGGATGAGAGGGGAAAGAAGTGAGGATGAGAGGGGAAGGAAGTGAGGATGAGAGGAGAAAAGAAGCAAAGGTGAGAGGGGAAAGAAATAAAAGTGTGAGGAGAAAGAAGTGAGGATAAGAGGGGTAAGGAGTGAGGGCGAGAGGGGAATGAAGCGGAGGTGAGAGTGAGGGTCATATGGGAAAGAAGCGAGGAAGAGAGGGGAAAGAAACAAAGGCAAGAGGGGAAAAGAGAGATTCAGAGGGGAAAAAGCGAGGATGAGAGGGGAAAGAACCGAAGGAAAGAAGGGGAAAAAGTGAAGGCGAGAGGAGAAAGAAGCGAGGATGAGGGGGAAGAAGCGAGGGCAAGAGGGGAAAGGAAGCGCGAACAATAGTGGGAAGAAGTAAGGGCAAGATGAGAGAGTCGAATCCAAGAGGGGATAGAAGCAAGGGCAAGGGGGGGGGGGGATAAGTGAGGGTGAGAAGGAGAGCAACAAGGTGCATCAGATGCCGGCAAAAGGAGGGTGGTTACGCTAGCCGCTCCTCCCGCTCTCCCGCGCAATGGTGCCACACACCGGCACTCAGCACTCCTTTACATTTATTTACTTTGTTGGTCTTATATATATAATCCTTTTTCTTCTTCTTCAATAAAGGGGTGTATTGTGCATCCCGAGATAGTTTTGTCCAATGCATTGTGTACTTTTGAATACGCCATACAAGGGAAAGACTCCCGCATGCAAAAAAGTAGATTCATTATCCAGGTCGATAATGTCCCTTTTTGTTTATTGTTTTTGCGCTTCTATCTAGCTTCATAGAGAAAAATATAGACGCTTAGTTAATTCCCATGCGGAAAGGAAACTTTAAACTTGGACATTAGTCGATATCTAAAAGTGTGTCGATAATGCAGGTATCCCTGGGTGCGTCTGGCGGTTGGTAACAGTGCGAGGCCGGAGCTACCTTGAGGATCCCTTGGCTCGCCAGCAGTTGACATCTAGCAGGTGTCGCGAGCGGAGGGCGGGCCAGGGCGCACGTGGCGACCGCTTCCCGACCGGTTACTGCTCCTGCTGCTGCTGTTATTGTTTATTTTTTGCGCTCTTCTTTCTTGTTGTAGGGAGTCGCGTAGCTTGCTTGAATGATCCCTGACTGCATTGTGGAATGCCATGGATAAGTGGTGACTGAAAAAACGTCTTGAATTAAAAGAAAACGTGAATTATTATTACTATTATTTTCTTTTTTATTTACCTTTTGCAAACGCAAATAATCATGCTTCCTAGGTTCCTCGACTGCTTTTATCTGAAGCTGTTCCTACTTTTTAGAAATACTGAAATAAAGATATAGACTCAAAGAGTTTATCCATAGACAGACACTTATAAAAACGACAGTAATAAAAAATCACTAGAATCCAGCCATCAGAAGAATTTTATCCTGCTAACGTCACCGAGCCCGAGGCAGAACACGGCCGAACCCCATCGGCCGACGCTGAAAAAAAGACATTACCCTAGGTCGTGTCTCCCTCCTCTACCGCCCTCCCACTGTCCCAAGCGACGACCTTGTTTTCTTCTATTGACCTTATGTTCCGACGACCCTATTTCCTCCTAAGGACTTTGTTTCGTTCTAACGATTTGGTTTTCCGACGACTTTGTTCTCACCCGAGGAACTTGTTTAGCGACAACTTTGCTTCCTAATGACCTTGTTTCCACCTGAGGACCTTGTTTTCCGACGACCTTGCTTCTACCCGAGGACTTTTTTTTACGACAACCTTGTTTCCTTCTGACGACCTTGTGACCCGACGATTTTATATCCTCCAAACGACCTTGTTTCCTTCTAACGACCTTGTTTTCCCGACGACCAAATTGACCCGAGTGCAATGTTTGTGTGTTGCAGTGAGGAGGCTCGTTTGACCACTTGGCTTCACCCGGTGACCTGTGAACCCGTGCTGACCGGACACCAACCTCTCGCAGGTAAGGAAGATTCTTAGGTTCTCTCTCTCTCTCTCTCTCTCTCTCTCTCTCTCTCTCTCTCTCTCTCTCTCTCTCTCTCTCTCTCTCTCTCTCTCTCTCTCTCTCTCTCTCTCTGCCTCTCTCTCTCTCTCTCTCTCTCTCTCTCTCTCTCTCTCTCTCTCTCTCTCTCTCTCTCTCTCTCTCTCTCTCTCTCTCTCTCTCTCTCTCTCTCTCTCTGCCTCTCTCTCTCTCTCTCTGCCTCTCTCTCTCTCTCTCTCTGTCTCTCTCTCTCTCTCTCTCTCTGCTCTCTCTCTCTCTCTCTCTCTCTCTCTCTCTTCCCACTCTCTCTCTCTCTCTCTCTCTCTCTCTCTCTCTCTCTCTCTCTCTCTCTCTCTCTCTCTCTCTCTCTCTCTCTCTCTCTCTGCCTCTCTCTCTCTCTCTCTCTCTCTCTCTCTCTCCCTCTCTCTTCCCTCTCTCTCTCTCTCTCTCTCTCTCTC
>NC_091553.1:28483700-28493700 GCF_042767895.1 Penaeus vannamei
CCGTCGCTTGTTGGCACTTCGCCATCGCGCTGCCAGTGGCATTGGCATTGGCCCTTCCCTTCATGCCTTGACCTTGACCCTGAGATGAAACTCGGCGGCGGAGGGTCGCTTGGCGGAGTACAATGCTACTCTTTTGTTTGTTGTTCAGTATATGTCTTTATATATATATATATATATATATATATATATATATATATATATATATATATATATGTATATATATATATTATATATATATATGTATATATATATATATATTTATTTATTTATGTATACATATATGTATTTATGTACATGTATACATACACACATGTATATATATAGTGTAATGAAAGAGATTAATGAAAAATGAAAATGGTAATTATATGTAATGAGAAAAAGAAGTCTTAAAGACTTTAGTAATCAAAGGATAGAAAGATTTATCGATAAGAAATATATACAATTGATGAAGAAATTCAATAATGAAAGTATTGACCATCCAGTTGTAGCTGGTAATTACAAACGTCTGCAACAATAAAATAAAAGTTTTAAAGAGATTTGGTAATGAGGAAAGCTAATGCTTGCATAGAATAATGACAAGGCAAAATGGTAACAAAAAGAATATAATGATTTTGAATCGTAATCATAATTAATTAATTACCAGCATTCAATTTCAGGCCATTTGTAGTGTATGATTTTTTTTGTCTTTCTCTCTGCCTTTCTCTTCATTATCTCAATATCTTGAAAAGTATAATTCTTTGGTCATAGTTTAATTTTTCTTTCATGATTAATGCGGAGGTATTTTTGTGTTTGTTTGTTTGTTTGTTTAAATTGATATTTGCAATCACATTCATTTTTTTTTTTTTGCCTTTCACCTTCTCTTCCATATTTTTTTTTACTGTTTAATTCTTTCTTTCTCTCCATTATTTGTTCTTTTCTTATCCTCGCTGTCTCCCTTTCGTACTTCATGGTATTATGATTTTCATTTTCCCTTATCATGGCGTTCTCTTCCCTTCCCTTTACCCATCCTTCGTTTCCTCTCTCCCTCACCCCCATTCCTCCCTTCTCTGCCTTATTGCTTTGCCTCAGTTCCTTGTCTTTCATACTTCTTCCCTCATTTTCCCTCTCATGCTTTCACTTCCATTTTTCCCTTTCATTCCCACCTTCACCTCATCTTCCCTCCTTCTCTCATCTTTTCTCAAGTTCCTCCCCTCCTTCCCTCCTTCGCTGTCATTTTCTCCCTCGCTCTTCCGCTGTCATTTCCTCTCTCCCTCCTTCGCTGTCATTCCTTCCCTCCCTCCACTCCAACGCTGATATCATCTTTATCGCCGATACCCCCCCCCCCCCTACCCCCTTAAGCCATCATGACGGTGCTCTTGAGCCGTGAATATATCGTGACCATCGTTGGAAACACCCTCGATTCTCTCTATTCTGCCCTCTTCTCTCTCTCTCTCTCCCCCTCTCTCTCTCTCTTCATCACCTTCACTCACCACCACTCACCACCACTCACTCTCTCTCACCTCTCTCTCTCTCTCTCTCTCTCTCTCTCTCTCTCTCTCTCTCACTCACCACCACCATCGTTATTCACCTCCACTCACTCTCTCTCACTCTCTCTCTCTCTCTCTCTCTCTCTCTCTCTCTCTCTCTCTCTCTCTCTCTCTCTCTCTCTCTCTAACGTCACTCAATTTCAGTCTTCTTCTTCTCTCTCAGGCGCTCTCTCTTTCTTTCTTTCTTCTAACGTCCATCATCAGTCGTCACTCATTCTACTCAGGCGCCATGTTTTTTTTTATGTTCTGTCCAATATTTTTTTTTTTATATATATATATATATATTATGGTCTGATTATTATATTTTGATAGGTTTAGTTGCGTCATATGCGACGATTTAGCTGTCATTTGGGAGAGTTTGATGATACGCTTGTGTTGTTGTGTATTATGTAACGTAAATATAGGTGTGTCACGGCCAAGGTTAGGTAAGGAGGGTGAGGGAAACAGACCGAAAGGATTTTTTTTATAGAATTAACTTTACCGAAGAATCGTTACCTTTTCTGTCCCAAAGCTCGTCAAACTTTGATTATGATTTTAAATGGAATCTGCGAAAGATTCTTGATTTGTTTATTAAATCTACGAATGTTTTTTTTTAATCTTTATTAACTGAATCTACGAAAGGTTTTGATTCCTTGATTTTTTATTAACTGAATCTACGAATAAAATGATTCTTTAATTCTTTATTATCTTAATCTACGAAAAGTTTTTGAGTCCTTGATTCTTTATTAACTGAATCTACGACAAAAAATATTCTTTAATTCTTTATTAACTTAATCTACGAAATTCCTTGATTCTTTATTGACTGGACTTACGAATCTAAGAAAAGGTCTTGATTCTCATATTTATCTATTTATATATTTTTTGTGACAACAGGAAGTCGCGTGACGTAAAGAAGCGTTATTTACACCTGTTCGAATCCTTGGCTACGCAGAAGGTCTTTAGGTGGAGTACCAGTATGACGTCACCCATTACACCCCATCACCCCACTCCACCCACTCGTCGCGTGACCGGGAAATTGGGTGTTCCTCTGCCTCCTTGTTTTGTTTTTGTTGTTATCAAAGGATTGTTTTCTATTTTTTTTCTCTCATTCGTTTTTTTAACTCTTTATCTAAAGTCTTCATGCTTTATCTTCTCTTCCTCCCTCATCTCTTATTCCTCCACTATCTCCACCATCTCTCCTTCATCCTCTTCCTCCTTCCCCCTCCCCTACCTCCTCTACTTCCTTCTCTTGTTCTTGCTATTACCCCTTATCCTGTCCACTTCTTTCTCCTCCTCTTTTTTCCCTTCTCCTCCCCGTCCGGTACCTCCTCCTCTTCTACCACCACTTCCTCCTCCTCCTTCTTCTTTTTCTTCTTCTTCTTCTTCTACTTCTTCTTCTTCTTCTTCTTCTTCTTCTTCTTCTTCTCCTCCTCCTCCTCCTCCTCCTCCTCCTCCTCCTCCTCCTCCTCCTCCTCGCTATTCCCGCTCACCCTGTCACCCTTCCTCGACCGTGTGATGTCTGCTAATAAAACAAGTATAATATTTTGATGTCATTGTCTCACTCCATCAGGTAGGTCTATGAAAGCCCGTGGGAAATTAAGCAAAATTAACCCTAATGGATAGTGCAACCCGTTTAACTGGGGCAAGGAGAAAGGGAGAAAGGAACGAGAAGGAAGAATAAAAGAAAGGAAAGAAAAAAGAAAGAAAACCCGTGCTTGAAGAAAATCTTTTATAGATATTTTTTCTCCCAATGATACACGGAAGCAGATATTTTTGCGGGGGGGGGGGGGGGTTTAGTATAAGACATGCAAGGTACAGTATATTGCGGGAAACAGATGGACTTTGCGGTGTTATTTAGAAGTAGGAGGAAGCAGGTAAGCATCAGCAGAAAAGATGGAATGTGCGAGTCAGCACAGGAGAGATGAGGGGGGGAGCAGGGGGGAAGGGAAGAGAGATGGGGAGGAAAGAGAGGAGATGGAAAGATAGAAGAGAAGAAAAGGAAAGAGCGTTTGGAAGGGAAGAGATGAGAGGAGGAAAGGAGGGGCGAGAAAAGAGAAGAGAAGGGAAAGGAAGGGAAGACAGTAGAAGAGTGAGAAAGAAAGATAAGAAAAGAGGGAAGAGAAGCTAAGAGAAGAGAAAAGAAAACGAGGAAAGGGGGAAGGAGGAGAAAAGAAAGGAAAAGAAAACAAAAGAAAAAGGAAAGGAAAGGAGAACAGAAGTGAAGACTGTAACGGAAGAAAAGGAATAATAGAAGAAAAGAGAAGGGAAGAGAGAGAGAAATTAGAATGATGGTCATGACTGGCGAGGCTTGGGAGACTTCCTGTCAAGGAAATTGACTACCGGAGATAATATTAATCGTTGACGGATGATGATGTTTGATTACAACTTTGTTTTTTGTCTTCCTGTTTGTCTTGCCTGGTAAAGACCGTTGTCAGGGTAACACGATGTGTGAATTCTGTAATTTTATTGAGTGTAAATGTATACACGAGGACAAATATGCACGTACGCGCGTATACGTACACACGTACAGACACACGCGTACAAACACACACACACACACACACTCACTCACACTCACACACACACGCACACGCACGCATATATACACTTCCCTCCCCCCCCCCCACACACACACACGCACCCCCTTTCCCCCAACACATACGCCCCCTCCTTGTTGAGTAATGTTATCCGGACAAACAAGAGCTTCGGGAAAAAAACGAAGAGTATATTGCTTTTCCTATCAATGCATCTTCCGCCCCAGCTGGCAATCTGGGACTCGTGCAGAGAGGGCGACGCGGCGAGAGCCTCGGTGCGACAGAAGCAGCGGTTGCTCTTGTTGCAAATGAGTGAAAGGGATTAATTGGGGGAAGAAGGAAGAAGGATGGAGAGAGAGGGAGGGAAAGGGAGAGAGGGAGAGAAAGGGAGAGAGAGAGAGAAAGGGAGAGAGAGAGAGAAAGGGAGAGAGGGAGGGAAAGGGAGAGAGAGAGAGAAAGGGAGAGAGAGAGAGAGAGAGAAAGAGAGAGAGAATGAAAGAAAAGGAAGTACGCAAGAGAGAGAGAGAGAGAATGAAAGAAAAGGACGTACGCAAGAGAGAGAGAGAGAAAATGAAAGAAAAGAAAAAGAGAGAGAGGGGAGAAAGGAAAAGTAGGAGAGATTCTTAAAAGGGGAAATCAAGATAAGAAGTTGAAGGAGATTTTCCCTTTGTAAACTTCACAGTTAAAGGGTTGCGATTCAGGTGCTGTCCGGGTGATTTTCTCTTTTTTTTCTTTTTTCTCCGTTTCTCTTCTTTCGTCTCCTAACGTCACCTCTCTTTTTTTCTGTCTTCTCAATCCCACCTCTCTGTGACTCTTCTTTCTTTCACTCATTTTTTGTTTCTCTCTCTCTCTCTCTCTCTCTCTCTCTCTCTCTCTCTCTCTCTCTCTCTCTCTCTCTCTCTCTCTCTCTCTCTCTCTCTCTCTCTCTCTCCTTCCCTCCCCCTCCCCCTCTTGTTATATATATATATATATATATATATATATATATATATATATATATATATATATATATATATATATATACTCCATCAGTGCCGTATTTTTCTTATATCTCTGTATTTTCCTCATTCCCAACATTCGTTAAGCCGAATAGATATCGACAGATATAAAAGAACCCCAGAGTGCTAGACAAACACACATGCAACAACGTAGCAGAAAGTGTAATGTGGATTTCCGTTATATCCGAAAGTACCATTAAGTGCAGTGATAAGCAGTGAGCCGTGACCAAACCGCACATTTCCTCTCGGATTGAAATGCAATTCGTATTCCGTATTCTTCGACAATGTAGGCGTCTGTAATAACCAATTCTTTAATGTAGCTGCTGATGAAAGTCGATTCACTGATGCAAGGCTTTCGTTATAAGCCAGTTTGATAAGGGAGAGGTTTGCGGTTTGAAATTTTGTTTTGATAACTAGTTTTTTTTAATAGTTTAGGATTGGCAAGTTTCTGAGGTTGTTGTTGTGATAACCAATTTTCTAATGGTAGCTAGTTTGTTTAGGGTGATTAATGCGGTCGTTTATGATAACCAGATTGGTAATGCGGTTGTTTTCTGATTCGGTAATGAGGTTGTTTGTGGTATCCGATTCGCTCCTACAGTCGGTCTTGAGCACCATTTTGCTAATGGAGTCGTTAGGTGTTGACCATTTCGCTGCCTTTGGGAGTCTTGCAGGGTCATAAATTTGGAAATTTCTTTATGAGAACCAATTCGCTGATGTAGTAGTTATATTTTATTATTAATTCAATTTCTCTTGACAGATACTACAGTCGATGATGATAATCCATTCATATTTTTTACTTTAATAATAAGTGCATGTCTATAACCAATTCAATAATAATAATAAAAAAAAAAATCCGCGTCAGATTATTTTTATTAATTAGGTAATTGAATCTTGTATATCTATATTTAGTTAAAAAAAAAGGTATTTCGCAATTCAACTTACTCTCGCTAATTCAGACGTACACAGACCGCAGCAGCCAGGAATGCTCGTTCATGCGCGCTCCCCGTCCGTAACGATCGCGTCGGACTTCCGTCACATCAGCTGAGTGACAGCTGTTTGTGCGACTTCCGCGTGACGGTGGGTTGAGCTGTCTCTCCGTCCCCCTCCCCCTCCCTTCCCCCCCTTGGACCTTGCTCTGCTGTCTGAATATTACTCGTTGCAATGCTTTGCTTGTCTGCTTGCTGGTTCAGAGTTTGTTTCTTTGTTTCTTTGTTTGGTTTGATGATAGTAACAATACAAATGATAATAATAATATTGATGATAATGATAATGATAATAATAATAGTAATACCAATAATGATAGTTATAGCAATAGTAGTAGTAGTAATAATGATGATAGTTGTAATGATAATAGTAATAAAAGTTAACATTATCATTATCATCATCATTATTATATACTACTATTGATAATAATAATAATAATATTATTATTATTATTGATATTATTATTATCTTTATTATTACTGTTATTATTATTATTATTGATATTATTATCATTACTATTATTGTTATTATTTTTATTATTATTGATATTATTGCTAACACCCATGGCAATAGATATGAGAATTGTTCCCATATGATCGTGCTTAGTGCTATCTTGTGTGTTGCAGCGTGCAAGCGTGTTGCAACCATATGTGGGAATCCGCACTGTACCCAGGATTATATTACCGTAAAAAAGGTTTGCACGTACTGTAGCTATTTCGCCGGGCACGTTGACCCATTGCATGCAAACGGCAGACGGGGGGCAGTTCTTTGGAGCAAACTCCAGTCCCGTAATTTTCTCTTGTGCTGCAAGAACATTTTTAAAGAAGGGGGTTTGGGAGGAGGAATAAAAAACGACATGATTTACAAGCAACAAGTTTTCGACAAGCGGTGCATTCAGAGACGGAGATTTACTCTTTCTCTCTGCTTCCTGCTACATTTCCCGAATTGCGAGAGGTAATGCGCGCAAAGTCTCGTACATGAGCTTGCAACAGTCACTTCCCTCCCCCTCCCCTTTCCTCCTTCCTATTTACCTTCCTCCTTTTATCCTCCTCCATCTCTTCCTTCATACCTATCTCCTTTTTTCTCCCCATCTCCACCTCTCCTCTCCTCTCTCTTCATCGTTCCCTCCCCCCCTCCCCTTCCGTCTTCTCCTCCTCCTATTCCTATTGTTTACCTCTTTCTGCTTTTTCCCCTTCTTATCTTTTTTCTCCTCTTTCTTTCCTTCCTTCATTTCTCCTTCCCTCCCTCCCTCCCACCCACCTCCTCCCCCCCCCCCTCCCTCCTCCCTCCCTCCCTCCCTCCCTCCCTCCCACCACCCCCCTCCCCACTTCCCTTCCCTCCGCCTTGCTGTAAATTCCATCTTTTTTTGAGCAAAAACTTCGGCCATTACAGACAGCGTTGTTGTTGCTTTTGCATTACTCCAACTCCCGGTTTACGCGCTGCTGGATTCGTGATGGCGGCGGTACAGGAAGTCGGCGCGGATGGACCCGGCTGGCCTCGTCTCGCTCTCTCACGCTCTCTCTCTCTCTCTCTCTCTCTCTCTCTCTCTCTCTCTCTCTCTCTCTCTCTCTCTCTCTCTCTCTCTCTCTCTCTCTCTCTCTCTCTCTCGTTCTTGATCTAGTTCTCTCGCTCGATCTCGTTTTCGATCTTTCTCTCGTTCTCTTGATTTCTCTCTCTCCCTCTCCCTGTCCCTCCCGCTCTCCATCTTCATCTCGATCTCGCTCTTTCTCTCGATTTTGTTCTCTCTCTCTCTCTCTCTCTCTCTCTCTCTCTCTCTCTCTCTCTCTCTCTCTCTCTCTCTCTCTCTCTCTCTGTCTCTCTCTCTCGAGCTTTCTCATGATTTCGTTCTCTCTCCCTCTCTCCTCCCTTTCCTCCATCTCTGCCTCCCCATCTCTGCCTCCCCCTCTCTCTCTCTCTCTCTTTTTTTCTCTCTCTCTCCCTCTCTCTCTCTCTCTCTCTCTCTCTCTCTCTCTCTCTCTCTCTCTCTCTCTCTCTCTCTCTCTCTCTCTCTCTCTCTCTCTCGCTCTCTCACCGAGTTCTAACAACTTGCTGGCAAAAAGTAGTCGATGTGATACATGCCTGCAATACTCCAACTTATTGGACTTCTATTGCGTGTTCCTGCGCATTACCTACGTAGAAGGGAAGAGAGAGACATAGAAAGACAAAAAAGAAAGAAAAAAAGAAAAAAAATAGAGAAAGAAAGAGAGAGAAAAAGAAAGAGATAAAAAAATAGAGAAAGAAAGAGAGAGAAAAAGAAAGAGATAAAAAAATAGAGAAGGAAAGAGAGAGAAAAAGAAAGAGATAAAAAAGAGAGAGAGAGTGTGAGTGAGTATGAAGGAAAGAAGGAAAAACACAGGCAGACAGACAAGCTGGCAGGCATTTCTTCTGTCGCGCCGCATGGCCATTCTGATTAAGTTCATGAGACGTTAATCATCTTCAAGAAAAGTGAAAGGACTGGATGAGGAGCGAAAGGGATTAATGAGGATTTTTAGACTATTGCTATCTTCCCCACTCGTCTCAAAAGTGAAAATTGTCATAAAAACAGCAGTAAGATTATTATAGTAATGATAGGAAGACATTGAAGATGGATAAATAATGATAGCTTATTAATAGTAAATAGTGACAGATAATTATAGAAATATAAAGAATAACAATAATGATCTAATAATGGTTATGAAATAATGATGATAAGATAGTAAGAATGAAATTAGTTACAACTTCTAAATACGAAGGATATCCCGCGAAGATATTCCCCGGAACGTGAGTCAGTAAACACAAGGATTAAAGCTCTTGATAAAAGATACAATAGGCTTGTATGTTTGTTCGTGCGTACACCTCATTCACCCCCCCCCCCATTCTCCCTAGAGAAGCGGTTATCGGTGGAGCAGGACACGGACCAGACCCACCTTCCCTCTTCCCTCTTTCTCCCCTTCTCTCCCTTCCTCCTTCTTGCTTCTCTCATTCTCCCCTCCTCCCTACTTCGCCATTCTGTTCTCCCTCCTCTCCCCTCTGCTTGCCTCCACTGCCTCCTTTCTCTCCTTCATCTTTTCTCCTTCGCCCCCCCCCCCTCCCTGTTTCGTTCTTCCACGTTGTTCCCTTCTTCTCCTCCCTCCTCACTCCACACATCGCTCTCGTTTGCCTCCTTCCTTCCTTTACCACCCTCCTCCCTCTTCCTTCTTCCTTCGACCCTCCACCCATCACCACTACCCTCCAACCTCGACCCTCCTACCCCCACCCACTCTCCCCCCTCTACCCTCCCTCCCTCCTTTTTCCTCCACCCTCCTCCTTCCTCTTTCCTCCACTCTCCCCATCTATCCTCCTCCTTCCTCCCTCCTCCACTCTCCCCCTCTTTCCTAAACCCTCCTCCCACCACCCTCCTCCTCGTCCCCCTACTTCTTCCTTCCTCCTCCACCCTTCTCCTCCTCCCTCCCCTACAGCGATGTGTGACGGAGACGGACGGGGACGCCGCCTTTACGAGGCTCCCGGCGGCGACCTTGAGCTCCCTCTCGCTCCACTCCGGGGGAGGAGGGGGAGGGGAGGAAGATAAGGAGAGGAGGATTAGGGGGGAGGAGGAGATGGAATAGGGGGGAGGATGAGGATGACGGGGAAGAAGAAGAAAATGAAGGGGGAGGATGGGTAGGAGGAGGTTCCACTGATGAGGATATGAGGATGCGGCTGGGTGAGGAGGAGGAGGAAGGGATTTGCTTCCCACCGACATTCTTTTTCCTGTCTGTCTCTTGTTCTCTCTTTCTATCAGTCTATCTATCTATCTGTCTCTATCTCTCGCTTTCTCTCATACCCCATAAAGAAAAAAAGAAAAAAAAATGCAAACATACATCCATTGAGTCATCTCCTGTGATATCGTCCTTCTCCCATCCTCCCTATTTGTCCTTCTTTCCCCGCTTTTCCCCATCCTTCCTTCCTCCCTACATTTCCCTCCTTTTTCTCCCTCTCCCTTTCTCATCTGTCTTCCCTTCCC
>NC_091553.1:28498700-28506200 GCF_042767895.1 Penaeus vannamei
GGGGGGTGCGTTGCATGGAACATCGATTTAGTTGCCAAAATGTGTGATGCAGACTGATAGAATATTCTCTTTGGTTAATGTTTTCTGCGTGTCATTAATTTTATTTATTCTTTGATTTATTTTTCGTCTTGTTTTTGTTCGTTCGGAAGGGAGAACATTACTTATGGGACGGCAAACAGATTTGTATATATTTTTTAATCAGCTGTTGTCCTTACCAAGATACCGAGACAGAAGTGAAGAAAAAGAAAGAAAAGAAAATAACACACGAGGCAAGAATGAGAGTGAGGAGGAGAAAAGAAAGAAGAAAAAAATGAGATAGAAGTGAAGAGCAAGAAAGAAAAAAAATCACGAGACAGAAGTGAAGGAGAAGAATGGCAGGAAAAAAATATGAGGCGAGTGAGGGGAAAGAAAGAAAGAAAACGAAAAATCACGAGACGGGAGAAGAAGAAAGAAAGGGGTAAAAATCACGAGACAGAGGAAAAGAAGAAAGGGGAAAAAAAAACGAGACAGAGAAGAAGAAAAGAAAAGAAAAAAAGTAAATCACGAGACAAAAGTGAATAATAATATTGAAAAAAATAATCTCGAGACAGAAATGAAGAAGAAATGAAGAAAGAAAGAAAAGAAATGAAAAAATCACATGTGGTAACAAAAACATCCAGACCCAATCCGTAAGACAAATTTAAGCCGTCCGCCATTTCCCCTTAACAACCGCCCCCGCCCCAACATCCAAGCCCTAGCACCCTAACCTCCACCCGACCCCCTTCCCCTCCAGGCCATCACCCCCAGTCGCTCGGAATGTGGGTTATCGGGTATCGGGAAATCGGGTAGTAGTAGGGAGGGAGATGGGGAAGGGAGAGGGAGGAAAGGGTGGAGTTGTGGGAAGCTTGAGTGAACGAGGGTGGAAGGGAGGGAGGGAGGGAGGGAGGAAGGGTAATAGAGAGGGAAGGGTGGAAGGGAGGGGGAGAGGGAAGGGAGGGAGAGGGGAGTGAGTGAGTCATACTCTGTACTTTGTTACGGTTCTTTGACATACCTGGGGAAGAGGGGGGTGAGGTGAGGGGAGATGGAGGGGTGGGCGGTGGGCTAGGAGTTGGGTTAAATGTGTGTGTGTGTGTTTGCATGCATACATGTATTATGTAGTTTATATACGTATGAATATATATGTATATATGTATGTGTGTACAGTATGTATGTATGCAATACATATGTGTACATATATGTATGTATGTATATTTATACGTATGTATGTATGTATGCATGTAATAATGTAAACAACCCAACAAACCAGAAGAAAAGCCAGCCAAGGTCGGACAGACAAATGTCTCCCACGCTTACGATAATGATGGCGCTACGAGAATTAACCGCACCCGATCTCAGCCCCAAACTCCTGCGTGGGAAAGAGGAAGAAGAGCAGAGAGGAACACAGGGTGAGAGGGAAGTGGAAGGAGAAGGGGTGGAAGGGAGTAGGAGGGGGAGAGGGGGTGGGGGAAGAGGAGGGCGAAAGGGGGTAAGGGCAGAGGGAGGGGGAAAGAGGAATGGAGACGGAGGATGGAGATTAGAGGGAGGAGAAGGGGGAAAACGAAGGGAGGAGGAAAGGGAAAAGAAATAGGAATGGGAGAAGAATAAGGAAATGGGTTGGAGAGGAAGATGGAGATGGAAGGGAAAAGGAAGAACAGAGAGAGGGAAACATAAAGAGACAGAGAAGGAACGGTGCATTTGCACGGCACAGAGGACCCGCTGCATGGGGCACTCTGCGCCCACCCTTAGGTCAGCCTGTGGTCACCCAGCGGTCACTCTGGCACCTCTCAAGGGTGACGCATACGCGAGAAGCCACGTGTTCTTAATCCTCCGGAGACGTCGACGCAGCACGTACGGACGGGCGGCGGGATCACACTCGCACGCCTTCGCTCACACCCTCGCTCTCGCCCTCACGCACGCCCTCTCTGGCACCCTCACTCACGCACTCACTCATTCTCGCCCTCACCCACGCCCTCTCTGTTCCCCTCACTCATTCTCGCCCTCACTGTTACCCTCACTCACCCTTTCACCCTGCGCATTCACTCACTCACGCCCTCACTCTCACCCTCACACAGGCTCTCATTCACGCCCTCACTCACACCCTACCGCCCGCTTCCTACACGCGGCGCCAGGGGGCTCTGGGTGCATGCTTTCAGGTTGAGGGGTTGAGTGACGCAAGATCTACATAAGTCTATGTAACAGTGGTGCCCAATCTTTTTTCCATTCTGTGGTCCCCGGCCAATATGTTATAATCTCCATGGCCCTGTTCAGTGTCTGTCATCTTTGCAGATTCAGTTATTACGTATTATGAATAGTGCAATTGTGCCAATAGCTTTGCGACAAGAACACTTTATGGAAAGATTACAATGTTTTGAGATGTGAGAGACGTTTATATGTAGGTATTATAGCTGAGATGAAATGAAATTTAATTCGATGTCATAATTTTCATATTGCTCCATGCCCCCCCCCCCCCCCAGAAGGTACCGAGCGGCCCCAGGACAAGACCCCCTGCTGCATAACGTATATAAACCTTGGAGTGAGGTTGGGTGAGTTGGGTGAGGTTGAGTCGTCTATTGTGAGGGGTTGAAGAGGTATGGTATTTGGTACTGGCAGTGTTGGTTACTTTTTCTCTCTATATAGAGTTCTTTCTTTTTCTTTTCTTTGTTTTCTTTTCCTTCTTTTTCATTTTTTTTCTTTTCCTTCTTTTTCATTTTTTTATTTTCTTTTCTTTTCAATTTCATCTTTTTCTTGTTCTTCTTGTTCTTCACTTTTTTTTTCTTCTCCTTCTTCTTCTGTCGCTGTTTGCCCGAAGCCGCTGAGGCCACGGGGGTTCTGCACTCTGTCCCGGCGTCGACCCAGACCGGAGGAAGTGCCGATCTCCCCCCCCCCCCCACGCCTCCTCCTCTTTCTCCTCCCCCTCCTTCCCTTCTCTCCCCTCTTCTCCTTTCTGCACCCTCTTTTCTTCCTCCGCCTCCCTTCTCTCCGGCTTTTTTTACCCCCTCATATACCTCCTTTTCCCTTCTCCTCTCCTTTTCTTTAATTCTTTAATTCCCTCATCTTCCTCTTCTCATCGCGCTGTTCCTCCTTTCTTTATCTCCCCCCCTCCACTGTTTTACTTCTCTCTTCCCTCTCCTTATTCTCTTTCTCCCTCCTCCATTCCTCCACTTCTTTACTCACCTGCTTTTTTTCCTCTCATCTTCCTCCTCTCTTCCCATTCCCTCCATCTCTCCCTTTCCTCTCTCCTCTCTTGTATCCCTCCCCTCCTCCCTTACCCGCTGCCCCCCCCCCCCCAACCCATCTCTCCCCTGGTGTCTCATTCTCCCACCCACTATCGCTCTAGGCAGGCTTACCCCCCTCTCCCCCCTTCCCCTCTACCCCAGTTCTTCTCCTTCCCCACTACCCCCTTTTTCTCCCCCTTCCCCTCTTTCCTTCTTCTGTTCTCCCCTATTCTCCTTCTCTTTTCCCTCTCTTCCTCCCCTGTTCTCCTCCTTCCCCTCTCTTCCTCCCCTGTTCCCCTCCCCCTCCTTCCCATCTCTTCCTCCCCGTTTTCCCCTCCTCCTCCTTCCCTTTCTCCTTCTTTCCCTGTCTCTCCCTCTCTTGTTTTCCTTCTTCCTTCCCTCTCTCCCGCATCTTTAAAACGCATCCCAAGTGATGCGTGGGACTTAAAAGAACTTGTTAATGAATGTGTAAGTTTCTTTCATTAAGGATGAGAAGTGACGTCATCAGCTTAACGAGTTGAAAAGTGGTATTGTTAAGGGCAGTGCAGTGTGTATATCTATCTGTATATCTATATCTACATCTACATCTACAGCTATCTATTGATCTATCTATCGATGCATATACATATATACAGACGCACACGCACACACACACACACACACACACACACACACACACACACACACACACACACACACACACACACACACACACACACACACACACACACACACTCACTCACTCACCCCCCTCCCCCCTCGTGTGTATGTTATATGTATGTACGTACGTATGTATATGTGTATGTATATATGTAGTATATATATATATATATATATATATATATATATATATATATATATATATATATATATATATACGTGTGAGATATATATATACACACAATATATATATATATATATATATATATATATATATATATATATATATATATATATATATATACGTGTGAGATATATATATACACACACAATATATATATATATATATATATATATATATATATATATATATATATATACGTGTGAGATATATATATATATATATATATATATATATATATATATATATATATATATATATATATTATATATATATTCATGCATATATGCGTACACGTATTGTCTGTCAAATATCGGATTTAAAAAAAATCTACGCATCAGCAGTTTGCTTAGGTACGCATGTTTGTATATGAATGTGTACATGGACGTGTACGTGTGTTTACATGAATGTGCGTGCGCGGCGAGCAGATGGAAGGGAAACTCCACTCCACTCTCTCACTCCGCCGGGCGTAGGAGTCGGGCCCGCACGTCATAAATACCCAAGTTCATTCGTGAGTGAAGCGTGAGAGGGAGTAGCTGAACATTGTTCCTCGGTTGGAATCAAGCATCATCACTGTTGCGCAACGGATATTCACTTTCGCTGCATTATGTAACGTGATACCGGGTGAACCGAGATGTAGATTTATATGTAAAAAGAAAAAAAATGGTAACGATAATAAATTGGATGACGCCGTGTGGGAAACACTGCATGGGATGTGAGTTGCCACAGATCTCTTTTGCCCATAGAAGGATAAGGGAAATCACGCTATTTTCATTTTTTACTTTCGTGAGTGTGTTTTTTCCGTACATTGAAATTGGCAAGGAAACACAGTAGGATGCACGGCTGCACTAAATCCATTTGTATTTAGTGAATTACTACCAAAGTAATATCTCTTGATGAAAACCCGAAGGAACGACAGCATCTTATACTAAGACCCCTCTTGTTTTTTTTTTCTCTTTATTATGGTCACAAAACCAAATATGGCAGACCGACGGACAGCAACAAGCTATGATCCATGGACTGTCATCGGAGTCCTAATACACGTTTACTACCAGACATTTCCCTTGCTTCCCCCTCTCCCCTCCCTGCCCCCCCCCCCTTGCTTCCCCTGCCAAATGGCCCTGTCTGGGTCTGAGGCGAGACATGCAGTCTCTCCGTTTCACTGGGTCAGAGACTCACAGTGCAGAGCCCCCGTCTCGTGCCTCCCTTGTGCTGTTTCCCCGTCTTTGTCTTTGTCTCTGCCCCCGTGTGTTTGCTTTTGGTTTGTCTCTGTCGGTCGGTCTCTTTCTTGCTTTTTTTCCTCTCTCTCCTTTCCCCTCCCCTTCCCTCATTTCCACATATGCTCTCTTTCCATTTCTTCCCCCCCCCACCTCCCCAGGGCCATGAGTGCCCCCCCCCCCCCCCACGGGTGCATGGGTTGGCGAGCGTGGGGTGGCGGAGCGTGGCTCGGGGAGACTCTGGCGGGGTTGAGCACTTGCGGCGAGTGCTAGTGTGTTGTGGGGAGTCACAGTGCCTGCAAGTGTTGGCTGGGCTCTCTGGCGCTCCGTGTGCGAGTGTGGTGGCGTCCCTCAAGGTATCGCGCTGCGACCCTCGCTGGAGGAGGACGTGGCGACTTCTCGCTCCTCCTCTTCTGCCGCCTCCTCCCCGTCGTCGTTGCTGCCTCTGTGCGCTGTTGGTGGCCGTGCTGTGCAGAGGCGATTTTATTTATTTACTTATTTCTAATCTAAAGGCTCATTCGCAATGCGGGAGGAATGACGTGCAACATGCTGATGGGTAATTACGAGTGTTTTCCCTGTGTATCTTCGGATGACAGTGTAGCCTGGCAACGTCATGAAAAGAGCTTATGGAAAGTGAGCTCATGACAGAAACAAGAGATTTTAGATATTGAATAAAAAAAAAAAAACATAAACAGTGACTCACCTGAAATATAATTAAGAATAATCGACAAGTTCAGTGTGTATTTATATTGAAACGATTGAAATAGAGCAGAGACAAAGAAAGAGAAACAGAGTAAAAA
Organism: Penaeus vannamei; assembly: GCF_042767895.1. NCBI lineage: Eukaryota > Metazoa > Arthropoda > Malacostraca > Decapoda > Penaeidae > Penaeus > Penaeus vannamei. The sequence continues at coordinate 28,504,792 of NC_091553.1, forward strand.
AAAAAAGTGATGAAAATGTCACTTCACGAACCTGTGTCATATGTCAGCTTATGTCAGGTGAGAGAAAGTTGCTTCTCAAGCTAGTGACAAGTTGGCATCGAGATAAATCCTCCTGTTCCTTGGTGTCTCGAGGATGTCCTCTGTTTATCTCGGAGGCGCCGTGGGGACTCCCTGTGGAATATGTATGACCATTAACGGACAGGTTTTTTCTTCTTCCAGACGTGCTCAGTGTCGAAAAAAGTACACGTTACATCCTCTGATATTAAAGTGATAAATAAGCATGAAAAAAATTATATTGGTGGGAATATTTGCTGATGTTTTTTTCCTTTTTTATCGTGATGTAAGTTTGGTTCAGATGTGCACGCTCATTTTTTTTTATAGACGGATATTGTTATTATTGTCATTATTTTGTTATTATTGTTTTATCACCATCCTCTTCATTATTACTGTTATTATTTGTTGTTATTATTATAATGATTGTTATCATTAACATTATCATCATCATCACCATCATAATCATCATCATCATTATTATTACATTAATCTACAACTACTACTGTTACTATTACTATCACTATCATCATCACCATCACCATAAGCTTTGTTATTATCACTCATTCCCATCACCATTCCGCTGTTATTGTCATTACTCTCATTCCAAGCATTCATTATCACTACCACCATCACCATTATCCTTATATTACACTCACCATTATTATCCAATATCCACACGTAACCTCCACCAGCATCCGATCTGCCCCCCACGTCATCCGAGAGGAGTGGGGGAAGGGGGGAGGGAGGAGGTGTGTCAGGGTGAACAGCAGAGAGTTCCGAGATCTTGTCTTGAAAAAGTCCGCCTCGCTGTTTATTAATTTGTTTGATGTATTTATTAATTTATTTATTAGATGTCCCAAAATTGTCAGTCAATCTTATTTTGTTTCTTGCTTTCTCTTCTTTTTCCGAGCTCTTGTCCTGAAGGAGTCCATCTCGCAGTTTGTTTATTTATACATTTATTTATCGAGATCTTGTCCCGTAGGAAACAGTCCATCTCGCTGTCATTTTTTTCTTCTTTTGCCAATTCCGAAAGACTGCCTTTGGGGTGCGCGGTGCTGGGGGGGGGGGGTGGATCGTGATAGAGTGGTATTCTTGGGTGTTTGTGGAAATGGAATGGGAGGGGGGAGAGGGAGGATTGCCAGATAGTGTTTTTTTTTTCTCTCCACTTCCTCTTCCACCTTCGTCGTCATTTTGCTGTTTTCTTGTGGTTGATTTTCTCTTATTTATCGTGTCATTTTTTCTCTTTTTTCCCTTTCCTCCTCCAGCTCCTCTTCCACTTCATTGTTTTCCTTCTCCTTTTCCTCCGAGAGAGAGAGAGGAGAGAGAGAGAGAGAGAGAGAGAGAGAGAGAGAGAG
>NC_091553.1:28526200-28538700 GCF_042767895.1 Penaeus vannamei
TGGTGATACGAATAACGATTCGGATCCAGGATTTTTTTTTATTATTATTATTGCATTAGTTGCCCCCATTGCCTTGGCAACAGGGGCAACTAATTATCATTACCTTTATTACCTCAGCCAAGGAGGTTATGTTTACGGAAGTCACCTCGTATTTGAAAAAGAGGTGATTTTAATGTAATTCTTCGTGTGTATATTTTTATTGCATAAGTGACCCAATTGCCTGAGCACGGTCATGCGCTCTCTGAATACTTCAGATTTATTTATTTATTTTATGATATTGATGGTGGTGGTGGTGGTTATTAGTAGAAATGCCAGGGTTATCATCTTATTGCTAAGTTGATGATGATGATGATGATAGTAGTAATGATGATAATGAATAATGATAATGATCTTGTTGACAGTAAAGCAACAAAAACAAGAATAATAAGGATATAAGGCAATGATAATTATGATAATGTTAATGATGATAATATTGATAATGATGATAGTGATAATAGTAATAATGATAATGGTGATAATGACGAAGATGAACACTTCATTATACATTTACTTTTCCATTCTTTTCTTGCTTTTTAAAACGTAATCATCATTTTTCTCTTTCCCTTTGTCTTGCTTTTAAGTGCAGTTTGATGGGTATAAATTTTCTTCTCTCTTCTGTGACGTTCTGCAGCTGGGTTCACTTCCGGTTTCTGAAAGTTTGAACATTGAGTTTAATGTTCAGATTTTATACTTCTTTTTGGCTGGAAGACGATATGCCTGTTGGGAAACTAACTCGTTTGATGTTTTTTTTCTGTCTCTCTTTCTGTCTTGGTTTTACATAATGAAAGCAAAGAGAGCATGTCGAATTCTGCCTGCGAGAGAGACTGAGCTCACGGACGGTTGTGTTGTGTTCTGCGGGAGGAAGAAATCATTTCGTTTTTTTCGTTTTTTTCTAAGGATGAAAAGATTTACTTCTTTCTCTCTCGTAGTGGGTTTGTCTGTGTGGAGACACGCGCACATACGCAACCACGCACACATACAAACACGCTCCTGCAAAACACGCACACACGCAAACACGCACACGCACGCACACACACACACACACACACACACACACACACACACACACACACACACACACACACACACACACACACACACACACACACACACACACATACACACATACACACACACACACGCACACGCACACGCACACGCACACACACACGCACACACACACACACGCACACACACACACGCACACACACACACGCACACACACACGCACACACACACACACACACACACACACACACACACACACACAGGCACGCTGACAGACATATACCAAAATTAAAAGAAAAGCGAAAACGAAACGAAACGACGCCCACATAATCAAACATGCATTAAAACGGGCATTTGTTCATCTCTCAAACATTTCCCACAATCACTTTCTTGCAGGCCTAAAAAAGCTTGCAAAAAATGCTGAATTATGTAACTTGCTGTCTTGCAAATTACATTGCTCCCCTGAATCCACAATGCACTAGGAAAATTCACTGTTGCAAGCGGGCAGATTAACTCATTCGTGATAATTTTTCGTTCATCAGAGGGACGGAAAGTAATTTCAGAAAGTTTTTATTTATTATTATTATTATTTTTTTTTTTTTACTTTTTTCGCCATTTTAGATTCTGAATTATTTGTATAGTATCCTTGGTGTATTAATATTTTTTTCTTTTGAGAGAATGAATGAATCAGCTGTATTTATAATCTAAATAATTCTTTGAATAGAATATTGGATATATGAGATGCGAGATTTTGAAAGAACATTGAGAATATTAGAAATGTTTTCGATATAATTCATTCTTGATGCTAATCTGATTATAAGGAATTGTAATGATCTAAATTGATGTGATTATTGATTGATATCGTGATTCATATGCACACTTAATGCATCGATAACACACGTAAATTTACATACCTACAACACAGACACACAAAGACTGACATACACGCATGTATTTAGTTGAAGCGAACAAATAAACAAATATGTTTGTATAAACACGATTACACAAATACCCACAGTACATACACGCACATACACGGCACAGTCATACATTTATGAATATACACACCTTTCCAAATATACTCTTAGGTATACACAGTCGTTTATGTTTGTTCACCTTTATTAAGTCTATTTAAAACGGTGAATGCATTTGATTTCATGTTGTGTCAAGCTGCACTGGCGCACATGTAAGCATGTTTTTTCAGTATATATTGCAGTATATATTTCTTCTATACCTGTTGCTATATATGTATATATACATATATATATATATATATATATATATATATATATATATATATATATGTATATATATATATATATATATATATATATATATATATATATATATAAAGGAAAAGGGAGAAGAGAGGAGAGGAAGTGAGAGAGGGCGAGGAAAGAGACAGACGGACAGATAGATAAATAGATAAATCTAACTTTTTTTCTTTTTTTTCGAAAAGCGCCTGGAAATGTTATCGAAAAGAGGAAATTGCTTGTTAACGGGCAAAGCGCTTATCCGAAAACACGCACAAAAAGTTTTTTGGGGCGAGCGTGCAACTACCATTCCAGATTTTATCTTTGCAACGTGGCAGTCAATTGCAGATGCAGTGATTATTTTTTATATATAAAGCGGTCATATAAATAGATAAGAAATGAAAATTAAAACTGTGGAAAATGGAAAATAGGAAAGGGAAATATGTATGTTAAAAATAACGAAATTCATCTGAAATCAATTTTTTAAACAATTAATCTACAGCGTCTCATCCTCTCCCCCCCTTCTTCTCCCCTCGATCTTTCCTTCTTCCTCTCCACCTTCCTCCTCCCTCTCTTTCTCTTTCTTCGTCTCTCCCTCCCTTCTTTCCTTTATCCTCTCCTGCCTCCCTCCCTTCTTCCCTCCCCTCCCTCTCTCCCTTTCTTTCTCTCTATTCCCCTCCTCCCTCCCTTTAAATCTCTCTTTCCCCCATCCTTCATCCCTTTCTTCCCCCTTTTTAATCTCTCCTTCCCCCTACCTTCATTCCTTCTCTCCTCCTCTCCTCCCTTTCTCCCTTTCCCCTCCTTCCCCTGTCGCAGCCACAAAGAAGGCTAAAGAGTGGGTGGAACGAGCAACCTTAATGCTCCGTGATGCGCTGGGCGGAGGGAAGTCACGTGACAAAAACGGGAAAGCATTATCTGAGTTTCCCCGCCAGAACACTGGGAAGGGGGTGGGGGGAGGGGGAAGAGGAGGAATGGGAGTGGGAGAAGGGGAAAGGGAGGAAGGGAGAGAAGGGAAAAGGTGGGGAGGAAGAGGAAATGGGAGAGAAAGGAGAGGGAGAGAGAGAAACGGAAAGGGGGGAGGGGGAGAGGGAGAGAGCGAAAAAGGGAGAGCGAGTGGGAGTACGAGAAGGGAAAAGGGAGAGAGTAGAAGTAGGTGTGGAAGAAGGAAAAAAAGGGGAGAGTGGGATTTGGAGGGGGGACGAAGTGGGAAAAGAAAGGAATGGGAATCGGAAAAAGGGAAAGGGGAGAGGGTGAGGGAGCGGGAAGAAAAATGGAGAGAGAGAGAGGGGGAGGGACGGATAAGGGGAGAGAGAAGAAGGAGAGGAAGACGAAGTGAGAGAAGAGGAAAATGAAAAAGGGGAGAAAGGAAGAGAGGAGAGGAAGAGAGAGAGGGCGAGGAAAAGACATACAAATAAATAACGAAGACAATAAGGATTACCATAACCTTATTGCTAATACTAATAACAATGACAATAATATTTGTATCGTCTGTGATGATAGATAGATATATAACGTAGCAATTAAAATAACTAGAAGGAAGGATAGCGATTGCAGTTGTTTTGCAATATATCATGCTGGAGGGGGGGGGAGGTCAGCGAAGCCAGTGTGTTTGTTTTGTTAACATTTTCCGTTACGAGAAATTGGCTTTTTATTTACCGTTCGACGACATGATGCAATGGCGTTGTTAAAATGTATTTATGTATTTTTCTCCTCTGCCTCTCGCCTTTTTTCGTCTTCTTTCTCTTCTTCGTCTACTGTCTATTAGCCTCTTCTGCTCTTATTTCTGTTGTTGCCTATTTTTTCTCTTTATTTCTCTTCACTCAGACAGCCTCTTACTCGAAAACTGGCCATAGTAACAAATTGAATTGGAATAAACTATTCTCCCCCCCCCCCTCTCTCTCTCTCTCTCTCTCTCTCTCTCTCTCTCTTCTCTCTCTCTCTCTCTCTCTCTCTCTCTCTCTCTCTCTCTCTCTCTCTCTCTCTCTCTCTCTCTCTCTTCTCTCTTCTCTCTTCTTTCTTTCTTTCTTTCTTTCTTCTTCTTTCTTTCTCTCTCTCTCTCTCCCTCCCTCCACTCCCTCCCTCCCTCTCTCTCTCTCTCTCTCTCTCTCTCTCTCTCTCTCTCTCTCTCTCTCTCATCTCTCTCTCTCTCTCTCTCTTCTCTCTCTCTCTCTCTCTCTCTTTCTTTCTCTCTTTCTCCCTCTCCCTCTCTCAACTCTTTCACTCTTTCCCACTCTCTCTCTCCCTCCTCCCTCCCTCCCTCCCTCTCCCTCTCCCTCTCTCTCTTCCTCTTCCTCCCTCTTCCTTCCTCTTCCTCTCCCTCTCCCTCTCCCTCCATCCCGTTCTCTCTCGACCTTCTATCCCTCCTTTCTCCCTCGCCCCTCTCACTCTCCCTCTCCCTCTCCCTCCATCCCGTTCTCTCTCGACCTTCTATCCCTCCTTTCTCCCCCGCCCCTCTCCCACTTCCCTCCCAGCGCCCTGTCGCAGTCGCAAAGAAGGTCAATAGCGGGTGGAACGAGGGACCTTTGCGACACTTCCTCCACTGAGAAATCCCGGACATCTTCCTAAAGACGAATAAGACGTGTCTTGTTTTCAAAGATAATATTCCGTGGCAATTTTAACCTCTCTTTCCCCCTTCCTTTATTAATTTTCTGCCCTTGTCCCTCATATTCGTTGTAATGGATGCGGTTTGAGGGAAATGTGAGAGGGGAGGAGAGGTATAAGAGGGAGGAAGGTGGGAGGAGTAGTAATTGGGGAAGGCACAGGGAAAAATAGGGGAAGGGAGAGAGGGAGTAGGGAGATGTAGAAAAGAGGAAGAGGAAAAAGAGGGAGAGGGAGAGGGAGAGGGAGAGGGAGAGGGAGAGGGGAGAGGGAGAGGAGAGGGAGAGGGAGAGGGAGAGGGAGAGGGAGAGGGAGAGGAGAGGGAGAGGAGAGGGAGGAGAGAGAGAGAGAGAGAGAGAGAGAGAGAGAGAGAGAGAGAGAGAGAGAGAGAGAGAGAGAGAGAGAGAGAGAGAGAGAGAGAGAGAGAGAGAGAATGTAGACTAGAGAAGAGAGAGAACAGAGACAGAGAGATAGACATAAACAAATAACTATATAAGATGCAAGGAAAAAACGGAAAATGAAGTGATCCCAAACTCCTTGGAACTTTATCTCATGTAAAGCGATCGAGGAGAATCCCGCAGGTGCGCCCGCCGCCCCGCCCGCCTGGCTCAGGTTCATTGGCGGGAGCAGGGCAAGACCGTCGTTGTCTTCTCTTCTTCTCCTTCTTCATCTTCTTTTTCTTCTTATTTTTCTCATATTTCCTTCTTATATTTCTCCTCCTTTTTATTTTTATTCTTCTCCTTCTTTTTCTTTTTCTATTTTTCTTCTTTTTTTTTCTTCTCCCTCTTCTTCGCCTACGTGTCGGGGTGACATAGTTTGTTATTTCGTTAATTAAATATTGGCGGTCGTTTTCGTGTTCTTTGTGTGTTAATTCATTATTATAAGTATATTTTTAAGTGCTATTTCGTTATAGTATGTTTTTGAATATGTTATTTCATTATTGTGATATTGACGCTCGTTATAGTTGATATTAATTCCGTTATTTCTTATATTTTTTCTCATGGAAATCGTCCCAGCAATTATAAATGTTCGTGGAAGATCTATCTATGACTATGACAAAGATACGGAAGGTGAACGGCACATATACGCACATACATTACGCATGAAATCGCCCATATGTGCGCAGATGCAACTACACAGAAAGTTACACATATATGCACATACATCTACACGTAAAGGAACTCACTCACATGTACGCATATGCAAGTACACAGAAAGAAAAAACACATACGCACATACATCTACGCAGAAACAAACAATCATACGCACATACAACTAAATATAGAAGAACGTGCACATATACGCCCACGCACCTACACATAACAAGAACACACATATGTACGCATATTCCCATCGTCCCCCCCAAAAGTAAAAAAGAAATGCAGTTGATATCCTCATGTCGTCCCCTAATCATTTCAAGAATAAGAATTACGTCTTAATTATGCCTGCGGGTTAATTAGCGGCTGAAAAGGAAAAGGATAGAAGAATACGCACCAGTAATCTAATTCATGCTAATTGGGCCTTAACGGTTTGTTAGCTCACAACGCATTTTGTCTGTTTTATTCGAAAGTAAAGAAAAAACGACCAGAAAACATCGTAGAAGTCGTTGTAAATGCGGGGAAATTCAAGTCTGCGATATGACAAATTTCCAAGGATTTGTTATTATTATTTTTTTTAGAAAGGAAGGTATATGGCGAAGAAGGCGCGTAGCAAACAAACAAACTTGCCCGGGCTCCAGAGGACATAGTTAATGAAGAACTGAAGCGGCGACGGGCGGGCGCGGGTCCTCCGTCCGGTCCCGCGCCCTCGTGTCGCGCTCGGCCCTTGGCGCCCACCCACCTCTTCCTCTCCTCCTGGATGATAACATGTGCGTCTGGAAATATACATGGAACATAAATACGACCATTATATATGTGTATGCGTATATATAAATATGTATATACATGCATGCATACATACATATATATATATATATATATATATATATATATATATATAACATAATATATAAATAAATGTAATATATATATATATATATATATATAATATATAAATATTATATATATATATACATATACATTTATACATATATATACACATATATATATATGTATATTTATACATAATTTTACACACACACATGCACACACATACACATACACATACACATATACATACATATACAATGTATGTATGTATATATATATATTGTAAGTAAAAAAATGTGTATATGTGTGTGTGTAAAAAGAAAGATAAAGAATAAGAAATAGGAGGAGGAGATCAAGGCAAATCCGGTCCGTCGAAAGCCGTCGCCGAAATTTCCTTTCGCTCTTTTAGTCCGTCCCGCGTCTCGCTCGCCGCAGCTTCGCCAAAATCCTAACTCAATATCCGTCCCAAAGCTCTTTCCTGAGCACTTTCTAAGACGCCATTTCGGGTTGCTCTCCCTCCTCCCGCTTTCCCTCTGTCCTCTGCCTTGTTTTGCTTGCTTTTTGCTGTTCTTCGCTGGTAATGTCCTCTCCTCTCGTTTTTTTATATTTTTTTCGGCTTTATCTTCCTTCTTTCTCCTCTCTTTTCTCTTCCTTTGATCATTTTTGCTCCTCCTATTCCTTTTCCCTCCCCATCTAGACCTGTCTTAACCCCTTTCGCTTTTACTCTGTCCCTTTCCTTTCTCCTTTATGCCTTGCCCTTTCTCCTCGCTCTCTTGCCCATTATCTTCCCCTCACCCTTCTCTTCTAATCCATCCTTATTTTCTTCCTCCATCCTTCTCCTCTCCTTTTCTTCTTATCCTCTCCCTTCCCCTCATCCTCTTCCCCTTCGTCTTCCCTCACCCTCCTCCATTTTCTCTGAACCTATCCTCTCCCCTCCTCCTCTTACCCTATCCCTTCCCCTTCTCCCTTTCACCGGTCCTTTCTCTTCACACTCTATTCCTGTCCTCTCCCTCACCCTCTTACCTTGTCCTTTTGCCTCAGCCTTCTCTTCTGCCCCGTCCCTTCTCCCTCGCCGCTCTTCCTTGCCAATGACGACCGCAAGTTTGGCAAGTTCAAGCTCCCTGGATGCAACCGCGTGGGGCTCTTGGGAGGATACGCCTGGGAGGGCGCTGGCGGCCTTCGTCGGGGCTGTCCATCTGTCTGTTTGTGCGTGAGTGTGTGTGTGTGTGTGTGTGTGTGTGTGTGTGTGTGTGTGTGTGTGTGTGTGTGTGTGTGTGTGTGTGTGTGTGTGTGTGTGTGTGTGTGTGTGTGTGTGTGTGTGTGTGTGTGTGTGTGTGTGTGTGTGTGTTTATCTATTCCTCTTGCCTGTATGCACTTCTTTTTGTCTGATTCTCTCTCTCTCTCTCTCTCTCTCTCTCTCTCTCTCTCTCTCTCTCTCTCTCTCTCTCTCTCTCTCTCTCTCTCTCTCTCTCTCTCTCTCTCTCTCTCTCTCTCTCTCTCTCTCTCTCTCTCTCTCTCTCTCTCTTTCTCTCTCTCTCTCTCTCCTCTCTCTCTCTCTCTCTCTCTCTCTCTCTCTCTCTCTCTCTCTCTCTCTCTCTCTCTCTCTCTCTCTCTCTCTCTCTCTCTCTCTCTCTCTCTCTCTCTCTCTCTCCCTCTCCTCCCTCCCTCCCTCCCTCCCTCCTCCCTCCCTCCCCTCCCTCCTTCCTTCCTTCCACCTCTCTCCCTCTCTCCTTCCCCTCTCTCTTTCCCTCCCCATCCCTCTTTCTCCCTCCCTCCCCTTCTCTCTCTCTCCCTCCCTCTCCCCTCTCTCTCCTCTCCCTCTCCCTCTCTCCTCCTCCCCATCCCTTCCTTCTCTCCCTCTCCCTCTCCCTCTCTCCCCCTCCTTTCCTTCTCTCCCCCTCCTTTCCTTCTCTCCCTCTCCCCCTTCCCAAAATGATCAAACAAGGTAAAGCGAAAATGAAACGACCTATTTCTCGCTTTCGCCCAAAGAGAGACGCACCGCCGGAAGTGAGCCCTGGGACTGCTCTTAACGAAGGGGTTGAGAAGATTCGTTTTGTTTTGGTTTTATAGTTCGTTTTACTTTTCTTCGTTTGTTTATTATCAATATTATTATTATTGTTATTGTTATTATTATCATTATTATGATTGTTATTATTATTTTTATTATTATTATTATTATTATTATTATTATTATTGTTATTATTATCATTATCATTATTATCATTGTTATTATCTTCATCATCATCATCATCATTATTATTACTATTATCATTATTATTATTATTATTGTTATTATTATTGTTGTTGTTGCTGTTGCTGTTGTTGTTTTTGTAATGATTATCACTGTTATTATTATTATTATATTTGTTTTGTATTCGAAGCGAGAGCAAATGTGCGGATGTGGGGTTGCCACTCTGATTAACGTCGCTTGTTCAGCGATGCTCAGGTGTGAACGTTTTTTATTTGTTTATTTATTTATTTGTTTATCTATTTTTCTCTCTAGTGATTTCGTTTACTTGTGTGTGTGTGTTATTTTTCCTCTTTTGTGAAATTATAGAAGGAAACGGAAAGGAAAGGAAAACATTTTGGTAAAATGTTAATTCGATTTGTCTTTAGGTTAAGGAGGAGAAAAAGAAAAAAAAAGGTTGAAACGACAAAAGAAGAAAAAGAAATATGTCGACAAGTTAAATTAACGAAAAAAACAAACAGAAACACGGGGGGAAGAAAACATACAATCTGTTTGTCTAGAGGTTAAGAGAAAGAAAAGAGAAAGGGAAAAAATGAAGAGAAGACCAACGTTGATAACATATATTCGCGCATCCACTGACGGAAATAAAAGGGGGGTAGAAGAGAGGAGGAAGGGGAGGAGGTAGGGGATAGAAGGAATGGGGGGGTACGGGAGATGAGGAACGGGGGGTAGGGGAGAGGAGTAAGAGAGGGGGTACGGGAGATGAGGAAGGGGGGTAGGGAGAGGAGGAAGGGGTAGGCAGGTTGCACGCACTCTCCCACAATTAGTTTTCAATTACTGTTGTGAGTGAATGTGCGTGGAATGATGGCTGTGATGGCGGATTATTTGGTATGGCAGATCGAAACAAATATATATATATATGTGTGTGTGTGTGTGTTTGTTTGTGTGTATGTATGTATATATATGTACATATATGTATATATGTATATATATGTATATATTTACTTGCTTGCTTGTTTACTTACCTGCATGCTTACTTGGGTGTTTGCTTTCTTTCTCCCTTCTTAATTACTCGCTCGTTTATTTACTTACTAACTTTGCGACAAAAAGGGAGAATAAAAACAGAAACAAAAACAAAAGAAAAACGGAAGGGACTCAAATCCGAGGTTCCAGTCGTTTCCTTTGTGCATTCAGAATCGCCCGTGAAGGATCGTTTGTTTGGAGTGCGATGTCACGAGGGTCTGCCATGCGTTGGCTGCGGAGCGGAGGACCTGCGTGAAAGGAGAGAGACGGAAATCGATAAAGACAGGCATAAGCACAGATAGAGACAGACAGAGATAGAGACAGAGACAGACAAAGATAGAGACAGACATAGACAGAAACAGAGACAGACAGAGATAGAGACAGACATAGACAGCAACAGAGACAGACATAGACAGAAACAGAGACAGACAGAGATAGAGACAGAGACAGACAGAGATAGAGATAGAGACAGACATAGACAGAAACAGAGACAGAGACAGAAACCAAGATCGAGATGAACAGACAGACAGATAGACAAATACACTCACTCACTCATCCCCCCCCCCACACACACACGCTCACACACTCAAACACAAACACAAACACACACGCACATTTATATGCATGTATGTGCATATGTACGTATATAATTACGTGTTTGCGCATGCGAACATGTGCATGTCAGGACGAGCTTTGTGCAGATACTTCTTGAGGGGGATTGAGGGAACATGGCCGCCCTCTCAGGTTTCATCTTGTGTAATGTTGACTCGTTATCTCCGGCCGGCATCTGGTCCTCCAGTCCTTTAACGCCCTTGTCTCAAGCCCCTCGGGAATTTCTGCTCGGGATTTTATTTTTATTTTATAGTTGTATCAGTAATTTGTCAGATCGATTTTTTTCTTTCTCCTCCTCCTTCTCTTCTTTTTCTTCTTCCACTTCTCCCCCCCCCCTCCTCCTCCTCCTTTCTATACTTGTTATCTCCATTATCTTGTTTTTATTGTTGTTCTTGTTCTTATTGATCTTCCATTCGCTTCTCCTCCTCTTCTTCTTCATTTTCTTTCTCCTTTTTTTGCAGCTTTTCGTATATTTATCAGATTGATATTCATCTCCAATGTCCTCGACTGCATTTTTTAAAAATCGTGGTTCTGAGACTTCCATGGAGAGACCCGCCTCTTATCATCATCATCATCTACTTCTGCTCTTTTTTCTTTTTTTCTTTTTCTACGCCATCATTATCGTTTCCCTCTTCTCCCCCTCGCCCTCTCTTTTTCTCCATCATACTGCATCTTCATCTTGAAATCAATCTTTAACAGCGTCGCCTGTTCTTTAAAATATGATTTTTTTTCCCGACCGTCGATCTTTTCAAGCCTTACCGACAGAAATAAACACAAATACACGCATATAATTTACAAACCCACAATGCCTTTCTACTTCTTCATCCCCGCCTCCTCCTCCTCCTCCTCCCTTTTCTTCTTCTTCTTCAGCCTTTTCCCTAAGTCACCAGACTGATATTCATCTCAAATAACCTCGCCTTTTTTTCAAAAGAAAGGATCCCCGACCCTCGTTCTTAAGATTCAAACCCATATCTCGGGCTTATCATTTAGAAACCCACAGTCCCTATGATGTGTCAAGTCAGCTGATTTCCCCGGAGTGGTTGCTGAAGGCCTTCCTACCGTGGGAAAAAAGGCAATGGAAGGGCCTCTGTGTATTCTAGGAGTTCCTTTTCTGTAGGATCTTTAAAGAGGCTGAATTGGGAGGAGTGGGGGTGGAGGAGGAGGGGAGAGGGTGGAGAAGGGGGGAATAGGAAGAGTAGGGGAAAAGGGTAGGGGGGGAGAGAGGGTAAGAGGAGTAGAAAAGGAGAAGGGGGAGAGGAGATGGGGGAGAAGAGGAGAGAGGGAGGGGTAGGGGGGGAAAGAGGATAGGAGGAGGAGTAGGAGGAGAGAGGGTGGTAGGGACGATATTCAGGTATAAGAGTGGGGTTAGTGGGGTGAGGAGGGAGGGGGTATGTAAGGAGGACATTTAGATAAGAGGGTGAAAAGGGGAGAATCGGTCTTTTCATGTGCAGTTGAAGAGGTCCTTTCTTTTCTATCTCTTTTCTCTTTTTATATCTTGAAGATGAGGAGAGGATGTCTGAGTGGAATATTGCATTTGTAATTCTGAGATGAGGAGATACGTCTGCTCTTATCTTTTGAAACAGTTACAGTGTGTGATTTGTTTCATAACTCCCATTCTCAAAATCGCTCCTTCGCTTTCCCTTTCTCTCATTCTCTCCTTTCTTCTGCTTTCCATGGACCCATTCATTCGCCCACGCCTTCTTTTTATCTTTCACTCGTTCTCTCCCCCCCTCTGTCTTTCATTCTCCCATTCTTTCTCTCACTCCTTCGCTTTCTCTTCATCTCATTTTCTCACTCCCCACATTTTCTCTTCTTCTCCCTCCAAAGTCCTCTTGGCCTCCTCATTCCATT
>NC_091553.1:28546200-28548700 GCF_042767895.1 Penaeus vannamei
CCGTGTGCATGTTTCTTTGCCATTAATATTCTAAGCTGTAGAGTTCAGGCAGATGTTACACGTTTTTGCAAATGTCCGGGAGGGAAAAAATGGGAAATAATTGTTTCGTCATAGAAAACGGGAGGGGAGAGAGATGAAATAGATGCAAAGGAGAAAACGGAGAAAAGAAAGAAAAGAGAGAAAAGAGAAAAGAGACATATATATATAGAGAGAGAGATGGGGGAGGGGGGGGGCGTGATAACCATTAAGTGATTGGATGTGTGTACAATGTAAGTCCAACCTTTGATTTAATATATGCATTTTTTTTCAAAAATATATTAGACAATTTTACAATAAGTAAATGGCTGAAGATAAAGGGAAACAGGCCGTAGAGAATAATAAATATAATATCTCGATTTTTCAGATACTGATAATATAATTGCAATATGTTAAAGTTATTAAATGTAATAGTGATTCATGTAATATCGATTCTCATTTTTGTAAAAGGAGATGCTGAAAACAATGATGTACTTCTGATATACATATGGGAGTAATAAACCATTGATATGCGTAGAATAGTAATAGATATAGTAGTGATATTTGTATTGGTTTTAGACTGAAGGCCACGATATCAAATACGACATCAGGACTTTTTTATTACAGAGAGGGTACTAGGGAGTAGTTTTAGTACTAATAAAAATGTACTTCGTTGGTTAAACATTATATTCTGGAGAAATACAGTGAGGATTAACACCGGATGATGAAAATAGAGCATGTAATCACAAGCACCATGCGTAGGAGTTCTACCAGGATGAAAGAAGAGGAAAGAGAGAGAGAGAAAAAAGCAAATGGAAAGTAAAAAGGGAAGTGATTTCCGCGGCGGCGAGGAGTCCAGCTAAATCGATGCGTTCACTAAAATGACGCTTGGAGTAGCCAGGCGTTGAGTGAACGCTTCTTCCTTTGTTTAGTTTTTGTCGCGTTTTATTGCTAGGGAACCCGGCTTAGCGAGGTCCGAGGTTTGCCTGCAGGAATGCGGTCGGGTCGCATGCGAAATCAATAAATCATGCTCGGAATAATTTCCCAATTAATCACTCCATGTTCATCACAAGTTCGATCGATCTCACGGACCTGGAATTCGATGGGATTTCTTTTCTTTTTTTTTGGTTCTGATTTTGGAAGCTATTTGATTTCGTTCAAGCGTTTGGTTCTGTTTGGAAGGGTGCGTGTTCTGGTCCAGTTCTTGCAGCCGACGAACCCTCCACGAAGCAGGTACTGATGATGCTGAATCGCTGCTGCGTTGCCTGCCCGCTACTGGAGTGGCTGAACAGGTCGCGAACCGTTGTCGCGATCGAGAGAGCCAGAGTCGAGATCCTCTCGATCAGGATTTCTCGAGAGACAACCGCGTCAGTCACAGATGCTCGCAGGGGGCTCGTGCCGTAAACAAGCGCGAGTGTGCGACGGATGTCGGCCAAGTGCGAGGCTCGGGAGACAAAGGGGCCGGAGGAGAAGCGGCGGCGAGGCGAGGTCGGGCGGGGAGGGGGCGGGGGTGGGGGCGAGGCTGATACCGCCGAGACGATTATAATCATCAATGTGTCGGGGATAATTTGTGTCTTATCCTGCGAGACGGCGGAGCGAGGAACGGGTTCTGCGACGACAGGAAGTGGGAGAAGCGGCCGCGATCGAGGAAGGGGACAAATAAGGAAACCTGTAGGGCGGGGTCAAGGCACCCGACGGCCGCGTTAGGGCTACCCCGCAATACTCCTGCATTATGCCATAAAGAAGCTGCAACACCTGAGCGGCGACGGGCGAGCGGCCGGCCGGCGGGCCTCATGAGGGAGCCGTGGAATGCGGTTCAATCGGCGAGTCGAAAGGGCTGCGGCGGAGGCGGGCGGAGGCGGGCGGCGCTGATTGATAGGATGGGCGCTGGGGTGCCGAGGTGACACACGCAGCGCCCGCTGTCCCGTTTCTTCTCTGATGTCTTGATAGGATCCCCTACAAGGAAGCGTCACACACGGCTGCGGGAGGCGAAGACGTTTCTCGAGATATATGCATTGTCGCGCTGCAGTGTTGCACGTTACGTGGGTCTCCCGGGTTTTACGTCGGTGGAATCGCCATTTGGCTTTGTGATTAGGTGCTGCAATCCGCCTGATGTTGCACGAGTCATCCTGTGTTGGTAAATGTAGTAGCTTTTTTTCTTTACCGACGCATGTATAAATAGATATAACGGATGCAACCGCTTTTAGAAGTGGAACTGACCTCGGCTTGGCGGTGGTGTATGCTGTAGACACGTTGACCGTGTTGGGAAAGGTTATAAAAGTCTCCCCTCACTCTGGCCTCGTCGGGAGCATCCAGTTGACTGACCTGATGGTTCAACGGGTTCCTTGGCTGGTGCGCTACTGTTAAAATTAGCTTGGAAACTACAGATGCCCCGACTTGTTTTATACTAGGTCTGGCAAGTTGTAAATTGAAGTCCGTCTTATTTTAGGCTTGGTTGGGACCTGTTTTATTTGAGTTTTGGGTT
>NC_091553.1:28561200-28563700 GCF_042767895.1 Penaeus vannamei
ACATATTACATGAGAGACAGAAGAGAAAAAAAAAGAGAAAGAGAGAGATTGAGAGGGGGGGTGATTGTATATGAACTCACAGCATTTTTGAAAAAGAAATTTGTTAAAGGGATGAGATAAGTAGATATCATCTGCCAATAAATATTGCACTGAAAAAATGAAAAGATTAATAGATAAAAGGGAATATACCTACAGCAAACAAGCAAATAAACAAATAAAATTAATAGATATAGATATATGAAAAGATAAATAGATACGCATAGGGAAAGTATTCTCTGGTAATGCTATTTACATCCGCAACGTCATCCTTGCGCAATAAATTATCGAGTTATTCGTAATTTCTCTCCCGACTCCGTGACCTTTGACCCCCAAGCTGACCTGCCCTTTGACCTAGGATATCCTGCGCCATCTGGATGCTAATAACACGGCTGTTAATTCTATGAGGTTAATGGTTGATTATAACATCCCATTTTCTTGTCGGCGAATGAGATTTACGCGCAGGGAGTAATGGTGCGTTGTGTTTGTTTGTTTTTGTTTTGCTGCGCTGGATTCCTTTATTTAGCTGCGGAATAGTTTTCCTTTATGAATTTTCATATACACATAGTACATACATGCAGGCTTACACACGTGCGCACCAACGCGCATACACACATAACACACACACCCACACGCGGACACACACGTACACACGCACACACACACACACACACACACACACACACACACACACACACACACACACACACACACACACACACACACACACACACACACACACACACACACACACACACAATCATCAATTCAAATTTCCAAATCGCTTTTTTCCACAGCTGGTTTTTGGGAATTCTAGGTCGCGGGTTCGAGTCACAATGGCGGTCGTTGTATAAGTTGCGCGTGTTCCAGCTGCTGGTCCAAACCCGATTTCATGGCGAGGGAAAGTTCTATCTCCGCGAGGATGTTAAACGCCGGTGCCTTGGTGTCTTCCGGCCGGGGTGGGAGTGGGGGGCTGCTACGGATTGAGCGTCCGAACCGCGATTCACCTTCGCGTCTCGGGGTTGGAAGGCGGCCCACGGGATTCCTGCAGATACCCCTCGCCCGTCACTGGCTTGGCTGGACATTTGGGGCCGGATTCTCAAAAGACCCTTAAGTTAAGGCGCGCTGGAAGCCTTAACCGTCCTGCTGTATTTCCCTTGTATAATAGTTGATTTCCCGCCCGCTGTAAAGCGCTGAAGGCAGCTCTCCCCCTGCCTCAACCTAAGGCGCCTTCACTCGCACCAATATGGCGGGCCCCTTGCTCTGTGCATGTGTATGTAAGATCGCTCGGCCGTAAGTTAAGGCGCCTTAACGCGTTTGAGAATCTGGCCCTTGGTTACACATCGGTAAGCACTCGCACGCGCACTCACACACAAATATACATATATATATATATATATATATATATATATATATATATATATATATATATATATATATATATATATATATATATATATATATATATATATATATATATATATATATATATATATATATATATATATATATATATATATATATATATATATATATACATATATATCTGTGTGTTTGTGTATGTATTTTTTTGTATGTATGTTTAACGACAAGCTATACAATTTGGAAGGTGTTAGTAGGTTCGGTATCGAACAAAATTTTACGTCGTAGTCGGCCGCACGGCGCATCCTCGAGCGTCGAGACTAGATGGTTAAAATTGCGTGAGGTTCGACCCTATTAATATTCATATATAAGGACATGCATAAACACAGAAATAAATACCTATGTGTTTATCTATCTGATAGATATACATTTCTCTATCTATCTGTCTATCCTGTAGATATGCATATCTAGTCTGATAGATAGATATTTGTATTTCCGTGTAAATTGTGTCGGGCGGCGCTCAATTTTAAGAAACCGATCGTTTGGCTTCACTTTTTCTTACTTCCATTATTCATTTTGTTTTTTTTATCTTTTAATGAATTGATTGATAGCCGTTTATTCGTGTATCTATCGTTATTAATCGTTTTTGTTATTTCTATTTCTCGTTTTTTGTTCTACTTTTCCTTTATCTATTATTTTCTATTTATGAATTTGATGTTTTTATTTCTCCTTCGTTACCTGCCTATGGTCAGTGTCCTTTTTGCCACCACTCCGCACCTCTCTCTCTCTCTCTCTCTCTCTCTCTCTCTCTCTCTCTCTTCTCTTCTCTTCTCTTCACTTCTCTTCTCTCTTGCTCTTCTCCTTTCTTCTCTCTTGCTCTTCTCTTCTTCTCTCTTGTACTTCTCTTCTTTTCTCTTGCTCTTCTCTTCTCTTCTCCTTGCTATTCTCTTCTCCTCTCTTGCTCTTCTCCTCTCTTCTCTCTCTCTCTCTCTCTCTCTCTCTCTCTCTCTCATCTCCTCTCTCTTCTCTCTCTCTCTCTCTCTCTCTCTCTCTCTCTCTCTCTCTCTCTCTCTCTCTCTCTCTCTCTCTCTCTCTCTCTCTC
>NC_091553.1:28566200-28568700 GCF_042767895.1 Penaeus vannamei
TATATTTAAAACAATTTGATTTGAATATTTTTAAAACAATTTGATTTGAATATTTTTAAAACAATTTGTTTTGAATATGTCTTTTAAATACTTTATTACTATATCGATTCATATTTCCTTACGTTTCCTAATTCATTCCAGAACTCCACTGAGCATCGCGTTTATTTATTTACTTTTACCGGTCTTTCCGTAATGCCAGTCAGGTGAGGCAAGGTCACCAATAGTCACGTGACATTGGATCTCCGCTTGAGAGCTTGTGGAGGTCAATAAGGAGAAGAGGGAAGCGAGGAGAGGGACTGCGGCGGAGATGCGGTGGCGGGGGAGGGGGAGGGGAAGGGAGGGGGGGAGGGGGTCGTGTTTACCGTTCGTAATTTATGTCTTCTTCCCTTCCTCTGTTTGTTTGTTTGGTGGTTGGTTGGTCTCTGTTTGTTTGTGTCTCTGTTTCAGCCTCTCTCTCTCTCTCTCTCTCTCTCTCTCTCTCTCTCTCTCTCTCTCTCTCTCTCTCTCTCTCTCTCTCTCTCTCTCTCTCTCTCTCTCTCTCTCTCTCTCTCCCTCTCCCTCTCCCTCCCCTTTCCCCTCCTCCCTCCCTCTCCCTCTCCCTATCTCCCTATCTCCCTCACTCCCTCACTCCCTCCTTCACCCTCTTTACCTTCTTACCTTTCTTTCCTTCCCCTTCCTCCCTTCCCCCTCATTCCCTTTTTTCCACCCCACCCTCCCTCCCTCCCTACCTCCCTCGCTTTACCCTCTTTCTCTCCCCTCCCTCCTTCCTCCCCTCTTTCCCTCCCTCCTTGTAAGAGACCAGACTTACAAGGAAGGGCGGTAAAAAGAATGAGAGAGAGAGAGAGAGAGAGAGAGAGAGAGAGAGAGAGAGAGAGAGAGAGAGAGAGAGAGAGAGAGAGAGAGAGAGAGAGAGAGAGAGAGAGTAAATATAAGACATAAGACAAGAAAACCTATCCCTGCCCTTCTCCTCCTGACGGCGTTGGGCTCGATAAGGGCTATCGGGTTGTGTACAGCGATTCTCACATTTCCGAAGGGGATTCTGTACCCTGGCGGAATTTGTCCCTCGCAAGCAGAAGGATGAATAAACTGCGGGATTGAGTGGGATGCGATGGGTCCTTAATGAAATTCGTCCCTTAATTATCAATTAAGGGGATGCTATTGATTGGTTGTCTCATTTATTAATGGAATTTGTCCTAAGAAGGATAAATAGAAAGTGCTGGACTGAATGGGATGCGATGGGTCCTTAATGGAATTCGTCTTTTAATTATCAATTAAGGAGATGATATTAATTGTTTGTCCCTCAATTATTAATGGAATTTGCTCTAAGATTGATAGCTATAAAGTGCGGGATTAATGAGATGCGGTTGAATATTTATGAAGTTTTTGACTGGTGATATGACAAAGCAAGACTCGAGCAAATATTATTTGGCGAATATTTGTTCGTCCGTAAGGTATTTTACAGGCTGTTCATCATGACACTCTCATAATTATTCGTGTAGGTTTGTTTTACTATTTCAGAAAATTCACTAATACATAAAAAGAAAAAGAAAACAGGTTGTCATCAGAATAAATTAAATATCCCTTAGTGAGAGAGGGAGAGAGGGACAGAGGGAGAGAGGGTTGGAGGGAGAGAGAGAGAGAGAGGGAGGAAGGGAGAGAAGGAGAGAGAGAGAGAGAAATGATGATGATAGCAATGATAATGGTTTTAATAATAATGATGAAATAATGATAGTAATAGTAGTAATGATAACGATGACGATGATAGTGATAAAAGTATTATTGATAAGAATAATAATAACAACAACAATCATAATAATAACAACAACAATGACAAGAAAAATAAAAACAAAAGTAACCTCGAGCCCAAAAAAGGGAAAACCGCGCATTCTGAGAGTGACGAAATACAAAAGAAAACAAGGCCTTCTCTCCTACCAAATATGTCCTTATAAGCATTAGACGCTCGTATGCAAATGGGGATATCTACATACCTTCCATTCAGAGGATTACTGAGCACAATGGGCGAGAGACAAAAGCGGCGATGCATAAGCGACCATAACACTGCATTACTGGGGAGGGAGGGGGTGGGGGAAGGGTTGTTTGTGGTGGTGTTTTGGGGAGGGGCTGGAGGAGGAGGAGAAGGAGGAGGAGGAGGAAGAGGAGGAGGAGGAGGAGGAGGAGGAGGAGGAGGAGGAGGAGGAGGAGGAGGAGGAGGAGGAGGAAGAAGAAGAAGAAGAAGAAGAAGAAGAGGAGAAAGAGAAGGAGGAGGGTGATGGGGTTGAGTTGGGGTTGGGAGAGGGGAAGGCGGCAGGGGTGGTGAAGGGAGGGGGGGGGGTGTTAATGTGGATGAAGACGGAAAGGGGTTGGGGAAGAGAGGGAGGGTGGAGGAGATGAAGTTGAAGGTGAGGGAGCGGGAAGGGTAATGATAAAGGGAGAAAGAGTTGTGTTGGGGATGTTGTGTAGGGGATGGAAGGTGGAGGAGAGAAGATTGTGTTGGGGATGG
>NC_091553.1:28583700-28586200 GCF_042767895.1 Penaeus vannamei
TCTGCGCGGCTTGATCAGAAATCATTCGTCAACAACATTAGACATTTGCTGATCGACGCGACCGCTTACTTATGGACCTTGTACCCCCCCCCCCAAAAAAAAAAAAAAAAAAAAAAAATAGTAATAAAATAAAATTTCTAACACGCCATCTATCCAACAGACTTTAAAAATCATGTCGGGAAGATTTTTTTTCTTAGTCACTGACGCGACAAGAAGAACGGAAGTGTGTATTCAGCGACATGTGGCTGAAGGTCTTAAAAAGCAATTGGTAAGAGTCTTAAAAAGTCTTAAAAAGGCTAGATTTCATCAGCTTTTACCTACGTGAACCCTAAATAATGATCCGAGATATAATGATATGATGGTGATGATGATGATGATGATAATGATAATAATAATAATAAAAATTGTAATAAGAGTAAATAAAATAAAAACAACAAGAACGGCGATGGCGAAAATAACACTAGCAATAACAATTTAAATTTATTATTTTATTTTATTATTAAATAATGATCCGAGATATAATGATATGATGGTGATGATGATGATGATGATAATGATAATAATAATAATAAAAATTGTAATAAGAGTAAATAAAATAAAAACAACAAGAACGGCGATGGCGAAAATAACACTAGCAATAACAATTTAAAATTATTATTTTATTTTATTATTATTATTTATTGGTGGCACATTTCGCCTTGAAACTTCTTCGTCAATAAATAAGATTACAGAATCGCCTTGAGCTCAATCTGGAATGAGAGGCTTCCTGATTCCTGAGAAGAAGTCCTGAAGTCCCTCCGAAGTCCTTATTCAAATTTCCTGACAGAATTATGGTTAAAAAAGCATCAAAAAGGAAGGAAAAGTATGGATTCTGTTCGTCCGTTGCGCGCGGGTTGTGCCGCTGCGCTTGCCGATGCTCCGCACACACACACACACACACACACACACACACACACACACACACACACACACACACACACACACACACACACACACACACACACACACACACACACACACACACACACACACACACACACACACACACACACACACACACACACACACACACACACACACACACACACACACACACACACACACACACACACACACACACACACACACACACACACACACACACACACACAACCACACACACACACACACACACACACACACACACACACACACACACACACACACACACACACACACACACACACACACACACACACACACACACACACACACACACACACACACACACACACACACACACACACACAAAATTAATGTTTATCGTGTGATGAAAAGCCCTTATTTCGCTATAATCCCATATGATACCTGGTGCTCCCCCCCCCCCCGTGTGATCCCAGGGTGAAAATCTCTCGTGTCATTGTTAGCGCGATCTCTTCCGTTCTCTTTGTTTGTGTTCTTATGTTTCAAGTTTCATGTTGTATACTGAAACTTGATGTAATGATCTTGAATCGTATCTCTTATTTATTTGCTCTTTAACCACTTTTGTTTATTCAATTATGTTTTATGTAAGTTTTATTTTCTCTTGTTCTTTTGTTCATATTTTGATATTTTTGTTGTTGTTCTTATTGGTTGTATAGTTCATCTAGCACTTTATTATTGTACTGGACAGAAAGGATAGTTTGTTGATATTATCATTATTGTTTTTGTTATTGTCATAATTGTTATTATTATTATTATTATTATTATTATTATTATTATTATTATTACTATTATTATTAGCATTGTTACTGTTATTATCATCATCGTCATTATTGTTGTAGTTGTTTTTGTTGATATATTATTGTTATTATTATTATTATCATTATTAGCATCATTATTATTGATTTTGATGTTCTTGTGCTTCTTGTTGATATTATTATTATCATTGCAATTGTTATTAATGGTAACGATATCATCGTTATCATCATCATCATTATCGCTGTTGTTATTATTGATAATGTTTATATAGTCATTATTGTTGTTAATAGCATCATCATCATCATCATCAGTAGTTTATTTCTCTATTTATTCTTTGCCCCCTATTCCCCATTTGCTTGAGCTCTCCTTACGGTTCCTCATGCATTATCTTTATCCAGATTTGATTTCCTTTCCCACAGCTTTTATATTCGAGGTT
Source organism: Penaeus vannamei (assembly GCF_042767895.1). Classification (NCBI taxonomy): domain Eukaryota; kingdom Metazoa; phylum Arthropoda; class Malacostraca; order Decapoda; family Penaeidae; genus Penaeus; species Penaeus vannamei. The sequence continues at coordinate 28,585,856 of NC_091553.1, forward strand.
TGTTCAAAGTCAAGCCTTCCTTTTACGATAATTTGGGTTCATCTCATTTTACTCTTCGCTCTCTACAAGATCTTATTTGAATTTCTTTGCATTCCTGCTTCGTTTTCATTTGTACTTTTTTTTCATTTTTAGGGGGGGTTTTCTTGGTTCATTCTGTGTTATGGTTCAATTTATTTTTTAGCTGTTTTGTCGCTGGTATTCATGATGAATATCTTCAACTTAGTCAGTTTTCTTGACTATTTGTTTCTTGTGTTTAAATGTGTGTGCGTGTGTGTGTGCGTGCGTGTATGTGTGTGTGCGTGTGTATGTGTCTGTGCGTGCGTGCGTGCGTGTGTGTGTGTGTGT
>NC_091553.1:28596200-28598700 GCF_042767895.1 Penaeus vannamei
TTCATTCTTTCTCTTCCTTCATTTTTTCTCTTTTTTCATTCTTTCTTCCTTTTTAGTTCTGTCTATACTTCCCCCTTACGTCATTGACTTTGCTTATGGGTAAAGGAGTGGAGGTGTTCTGGAATTATGAAAGAACGTAATGATATGCATGTATACATATGTATTATGCATATGTAGGTTCGCTAACACACACACTCGAGGAAGGGCATAGGAATATATAAGGGTGAATGCGAATACACATTCACACGCAAACGCACGAGCACTCACGCTCACACTCACCTTCACACACACACGCACACACTCACACTCACACACACTCATACGCACACGCAAACGCGCGCACACACACGCGCACACTCACACACACACACACTCACTCACTCACTCACTCACTCACTCACTCACTCACTCACTCACTCACACACACACACACACACACACACACACACACACACACACACACACACACACACACACACACACACACACACACACACACACACACTCACTCACTCACTCTCACTCACTCACTCACTCCCTCACTCACCCACACACCCACACACACACACACACACACACACACACACACACTCACTCACTCACTCACTCACTCACTCACTCACTCACACACACGCACACAAGCACACGCACACGCACACGCACACGCACACGCACACACACACACTCACACTCACACACACACACACACACACACACACACACACACACACACACACACACACACACACACACACACACACACACACACACACACACACACACACACACACACACACACACCTCTCTCTCTCTCTCTCTCTCTCTCTCTCTCTCTCTCTCTCTCTCTCTCTCTCTCTCTCTCTCTCTCTCTCTACACATACACACTCTCTACACATACACCCATTCCCCACCCCTCCCTCACATTCCCAGCCCTCCCCCACCCATAGCCCCACTCCACCCCTCCTACACACATACACGTATGCATATGCAAATGACCGGGTGATAACAACTGGGAGAGAGCAACATTAAGCAACTATCTACCTTAACCGACCACTAAAGAAGAACTTGTTTACAAAGCCAGTGATCGCTTTGCAATATTACCTCTTGTGATTTATTTCCCGGCACGGATTGCAATGAAGCAAAAGTTGTGAAGTGTTTTTTCTTTTCTTTTTTTGCGGTCGCGGAGATGGAACCGTGAGTGGTGAATGTGCGGGGAGTTAAAAAAAATATATATAATTTTTTTTTCTTCCTCCTTTAATACTTCAAGTTTTTCTTTGTTTTTCCTTTTTCTTTTTCTTCTATTTCCTCTTCTTCTTCCTCTCTCCCACTTTTTTTTCTTTTTCTTAGTCTTCTTCTCCTTCTCCTTCTTCATCTTCTTATTCTTCTCGTTTTTCTTTTGATTCTTCCTCTTTCTTATTTTTTCTCATTCTTATTCTTCTTAAATGCTGTTGTGATGTTTAGCTACTGATAACGCTAATGATGATGGTATTGGTAATGAGATAATTATCGTAAGATGCCATTGATAATAGAGCGATGAAATGAATAATGCTGATAACGGTAACAACGATAATTATCATAATCATCAAGATCATGATCGTCTTCATCATACACGTCATTAGCGTTTCCTTTTGCCCGCGAACTGCAGTTTGGAATCTCAAAGTCGAAATTACGGGGAACGAGAATTAACAATCAGTTCTCTCGTCTGTTTACTCCGGGCAAATTCATTAAACTCCGTGCAAGACTGGGCGCCCTTTCCTCTCGTCTTCTCCCTCTTACTCTTCGTATTCCTCTTCCTCTTCCTCTCCTTCTCCCTCTTTCTCTTCGTATTCCTCTTTCTCTTCTTATTCCTTTCCTTCTCCTTCTCCCTCTTTCTCTTCGTTTCCCCTTCCTCTCCCTCTCCCTGTTCCTTTTCTTCTCCTTCTCCCTTTTTCTATTCGTCTTCCTCTTCCTCTTCCTCTCCATCTCCGTCTCCCTCCACCTTCCCCTCATCCTCTTTTTCTCCCTCTCCATTTCCCCACTAACTCCTCTCCCTCAATTCTCTCCCTCCCTCCCTCTTGCTCCCTTTCCTTTGTTCTCATTTCTCTCTCCCTCTCCCTCTAATTTTCTACCTCCCTCTTTTTCTCATGCACACGCCCCTCCCCTCTTTGCTCATCCCCTCCCGCTTACCCTCTTTACTACCCCCTCCCCTCTCTCCCGGCCCCCCTTCCCTCCTCACCACTATTCTATTTTCACCCCCTCCCTTCCCCCTCTACACTTTGGCCCTCCCTCCCTTTTGCATCTTCTTCCTCCTCCCTTCTCTCCCTCCACCTTTCTCTCCCTTCTTTTCCTCTTCACCCCCACCCCTTGACCGTCTCTTCACACACACACCCCTCCCTCCCCAGAACGGAAGTAAACACCCACAAAAGGAGATTAAGCGTAATCCCTCCAATCTGAATTCCTCAAACGCTACAAGTTCGAGAGTAAGATCGTCTAGGCCCTGGGGTTATGTCCCCCCATAGTA
>NC_091553.1:28611200-28613700 GCF_042767895.1 Penaeus vannamei
CACACACACACACACACACACACACACAAATGAACGCACGTACACACATGCACAATTACACAGGCACATCGAAGTTATAAAAAATATATATGTATTGAAAAAAAAACTATTTCATTAGCACAACTTCAAAGAAAATCAGAACGAATGAAAGGAAGAAGAAAAAGAAAAAAAAAAGATGCACAGAAAGATAAAACACGAACTTTAGAGGGCTAAAAATGTTCTCAAAAGCTGGATAAGAAATTAAAAAAGAAAAGGGAAAAGAAAAACTATTTATCTTAATGCTTGCTCAGGAAGAGAGAGAAAGAGAGAGAGAGAGTGAGTGTGAGTGAGTGAGTGAGAGTGAGACATACAGAAACAGACAAAGACAGAAAGAACCCAAGGATCATCCCCGCCGGATTTCCAAACACAGACAGACGGACGCAAAGAGCAAGCGAAAAAGCAAGTGACATAACTCAAGCAGCGACCAGCAGGTGCATGCCGGGAAAACAAAAGACGCGCGTGATGGCGGCAAAAAGGCATTAAATCCGACCCGGAATTTCGCGTGGATGAATCCCGATAAGAGAGAGGGAGAGAGGAAGAAGGATGGAGAAGAGAGAGGGAGAAAGGAAGAAGGATGGAGAAGAGAGAGGGAGAAAGGAAGAAGGATGGAGAAGGGAGAGAGAGAGAGAGACTGACAGAAAAAGAAGGTGAAGAGGAAAGAGAGAAGGGAAATGAAGGGTGAAGAGAGAGAAAGAAGGTGAAGAGGAGAGGGAGAAAGGGGGGGGATGAAAGGTGAAGAAGAGAGGGAGAAAGGGGGGGTGGATGAAAGGTGAAGAGAGAGAGGGGGGATAGAGATAGTGAAGGAAGAGAGAGGGAGGTCTATAGTGAAATAAAGACAAATGTAGAGAGAGAGACAAATAGATACAGAAAGACAAAGACTAAAACAGAGAGACAGAGACATGGACTAAGCCTAAGAGAGAGACCCAGAGGGAGCCGAATCTCGGCCCGACCTCGCCCAGTTTTCAAAGTTTCAAAGTTGTCATGGAGGGGATGGTGGGGTAGAGGGGGAGGGGGGGGGAAGGCTTATTGGAAATTTCATGCCTTGTACCTTTTGCTTTTGGAATTTATATTGGAATGCGGACCGGTAAAGAGCAATCGCTGGATCTGTTTTTAATGTTTATTTTGAATTTTCTTTTAAGTTTTCTTTTTTGTTTGCATTAAAAAAAATAACTGGTGACTAAAATGTTGGCACACACACACATACACACACACACGCACACACACACACACACACACACACACACACACACACACACACACACACACACACACACACACACACACACACACACACACACACACACACACACACACACACACACGCACACACGCACGCACATGCACGCACGCACACACACGCACGCACGCACGCACGCACGCACACACACACGCTCACATACGCACACGCACACTAACACTAACACTAACACACACATGCATGTGTGTGTGTTAGTTTGCATATGTTCGTATATATTCAGGGTAAATTTTGAGAAAAGGAATCATAGGAAACCAAAACTAGAAATGAGAAAGCAAAAAGAGAAAAGAAAGAAAGAATGAAGGGTAGAATGAAAGGCGAAAAGAAAAAAAGAAAAAAAAAGAAGAAAAATATAAAAGAAAAAATGACGAAAAGAGAAAATGTAAATAAAACGAAAGAGAAAAGAAAAAATTCTTTTACTGTACCATCCCATTCATCATCGGGGTTTTTATTTGTTTTATTTTAACTTTAAATTCCGTTCAGTTTATAACAACATCTAAATAGCACTCGGATATATCCATTAACTATTGATGATTATTATTATTGTTATTATTATTTATTATTGATGTTGTTTTAGGAACTTATCTTCCTTCCTAATGAAACTTTTATGTTGTGCAGTCTGTACTTTTTTTGTTTGTTTTTGTTCATTTGCCAGTTTGTTTATTTTTGTTTGTTTGTTTGTGTTTGTTGGTGATTGATGACAAGTTGACAGGGATGTGATTGTAATCAATTGGATAATGATTGGTTGATAATGAATATTTGAAATGCAATGGCTTTATAACTTTATTCAAGCAAGTTCCATTCATCCACTTACCACCTACCTCTTAAGTGGATCTTTCCCTTGAGAATAAAAGAAGAAATAAAATCATTATTTTCTTTCCCGTCGGACACTGGCTCCCATTCGCACAGTGCTGTCGTCATGGAGGGTCGTGTTTCGGCGACGCACCACCTTGTTCAGGATTGCCTGATGTTATTACGTCTTTGGAAATGGGGGGGGGGGTTAGGGAGTGGAGGTGGGGTGGGGATGTGGGGAGGAGAATTTAGATTAGCCACGAATTCCTGCTGCTGATTGGCCGGCTTGCTTGGCGATTCCTAGAATAATTCCAGCATTCCTACAGGCAGTATTGGGTTTGCTAGTATGTGTAACCCCCCCGCCCCCTCTCCTTACCTCCCCATCCTCCCTCCTTCGTTCCTGTCTCCTCTTCT
>NC_091553.1:28618700-28621200 GCF_042767895.1 Penaeus vannamei
GATTATTATTAATTTTTGTTGTCTGATCATTTCTTGGTCCTTTTTTTGTTACTTTATTTGCTGTTTGATGCCACTTCCATCGGTTGGGTTTCAATTTATTGAAGTGTACCCTGGGCATCTTTTCTTCTATCTATTTATATCTTTTTCTTTCCAAATTCAGTTTTTTCTAGTTTGTATGTTTTTTTCCATAAGAAATATATAATAGATTATTCTGTTGTATTTATAACTTTTGAATGGTGCCCCATCTGAAAGACGCTTTCATATGCAAATCTAGGCGGCCTGCGCAGTCGCTTTTGTGTTTTCTTTATTCTTTTTGCATAAAACTTTTGAAATCAGATTTTTTCTCTTTTTAACATTTTGCTGCTGCTGCTGCTGCTGCTGATGATGATGATGGGGATTATGGTGACGATGACATTGACGATTATTCTAGATCATACAAATAGGTTTTTCACTCTCGCCCTCCCCCACCAACCGCAGGAATGATCAGTCTTGAGTAAACAGGATATAGAGTTTATAACAGGATACATAATGAGTATGATAGAAGCTGTTGTATGCATGAGTATGATAGAAATTATTGCATGCATAATGAGTATGACAGAATTTATAGCATGTATAATGAATTTGATAGTAATTTTTACAGTACCTAGTATATATAATAAATATAATGATAATGATTGCGTGTATATAATATCATTGATACTATGTATAATAGGTATGATAGTAATGGTAATATATATGATAAGTATGAAGGTGATGAAAGTATATATATATATATATATATATATATATATATATATATATATATATATATATATATATATATATATATATATATATATATATATATATATGTATACCAGCAACGATAATGTAAATAAAACGATAATGATGATCTAATATGTAACGAATGTAATAATAATGACAGATATGAAAGTACATGCCGTATGTATAATGAATATGACAGTAGTATATACGAGTAAACACAAGCAGTACAACTGTATTTAAGGCAACGCGGAGAGTGCAGGAAGGGAGGCCATTACAGCCCCGCGACATCTGAAGGACCGAGAACGGATGCTGCGGTTTCTCTCGATCTCGGTCTCTTCGGTCTTGATTTTCGGTCTCGGTTTTGGTCCCGTCGGCGGGGTGGGGCGTCGGAAGTTCGGAGTTCAGGGAGGAAGGAAGAGGGGGTGGGAGAGGGAAGGGAGGGGAGGGGGAGGGAATGGGAGGGGAGAAGAAAGAAGAAAAGGAAGAGGGATCATAGAAGGAGAGAAAGAAGAAGAAAAGAAAAAGGAAAGGAGAAGAATAGGAAAAAGGAGAATAGAAGGAGGTGAAGAATTAGAAGAAAAGGAAGAATTAGAGAAAGAGAGAGGGAGCGGGATTTACGACACCGGAAGATTACCGAAGATTACGAAAAGGCGACAGGCCGAAGGATTGCTCTGTCGGCGGTTAATGGATGGCGGCCGAGAGTCCGACGGGGCTTGCGAGGCGCGGATGAAGGGAGGTCGGGTCGGGATCCGATCTCTCTCTCTCTCTCTCTCTCTCTCTCTCTCTCTCTCTCTCTCTCTCTCTCTCTCTCTCTCTCTCTCTCTCTCTCTCTCTCTTTGCCTCAGGCTCTCTGTCTGTCCGGCTCTCTTTCTCTTTCTTTCTTTCAATTTCTCTATGTCTGGCTCTCTCTGTCTCTGTCAATCATTCTTTCTCTTTCTTTCTCTGTCAATGGCCTATCTCTCTCTCTCTCCCTCTCCCTCTCCCTCTCCTTCTCCCTCTCCCCGTCTCTCCATTTCTTTCTCTCTTCATCCCTCACTCTGTCTCTGTCTGTCTATCAGTCTGTCAGCACCTTTCCTACCTGTCTGTTTATATCTGCCTATCCATCTACCTATCCATCTATCTATCTTTCCGTCTGTCTACCTCCCTATCTGTCTGTCTGTCTATCTGCTGTTCTGTCTGCATATATGTATGTATATAGATATGAATATAAGTGAGTATTTATGTAAGTATATATGTACGTATGTATGCATGTATGTGCGTATGTATGTATGCATGTATGTGCGTATGTATGTATGTATGTACGTATGCATGTATATGCGTATCTATACGTATGTATGTATGTTTTTTTTCTGTCTCCGAAAGATCAACGCTGACATGGAGAGGAACGCCTAAGGACAGGACCAAGCATTATCAAAAACGTGTCAAGCATTATCAGGCGTCAGCAAGCGTTACTGACCTTTACCGAGCGTTATCAGGTTTCTATTAAGCGTTCCCACTCGTTATCAAGCCCCGTTAAGCGTTATCTCAGCCGACAGAGCCTGCCAAACACAGGCGATTTTTTTTTTAGACGATTTGGACACATTCAGGACTGATTTCGTCTTGCTCTCTCTCTCTCTCTCTCCATCCCTCTCCTTCCACTTTCTAAGAAGATAGAATGAGAGAAGATAGAGGGAGAGAAGGAGACTAGGAGTGAATGATCGTGTGTAATGAAATTGTGAGTAAGAGAGAGTTGCTG
>NC_091553.1:28623700-28626200 GCF_042767895.1 Penaeus vannamei
ATTAAGGCTGAGGCGAAGACGGAGGAGGAAGAGAGAGGGAGGGAGAAGAAGGAGAGAGGGGGAGGGAGGAAAGAGAGAGAGAGAAAGGGATAAAGGGAGAGGGAAAAAATAACACACATTCCGAATACCAACCTTGCAACAGATCCTAAATCGCAACAACTGCTTTCAACCAAATTCCTCATCATTTGCAACAAGATTTCTACAACAGCCGCAAGTTGGACCTGAATTTGCACGCGGGACGTTGATAAAACGGGGCAATCGTATTAACGCCAAGGGAAGTAGGGCGAGCGACACCCGCCGGGGAAGGAGGAGGGAGAAAGGGAGGAAGAGGGAGAGGAAGGAAGAGAAGGGGGAGGGAATGAAGGAAAGGGGAGGGAGGAGGAAGGGGAAAGGAAGGAAAATGAATAGAGGGAGGGAGGGAAAATGAGGAAGAATGAAAGGAGCGAAGGGGAAGAAGGGAGGAGGGAGGGAGCGAAGGGAAAAGGAAAATAGTAGAAGGCGAAAAGAGGAAGGAAAAAGGAAGGGAAGATGAGAAAGTGGAAGGAAAAAAGGAATATGGGACGAGGGAGAGATAGAGGAAACGGGGAAGGATGAAACGGAGAATGAAAGGGAAGGTGAAAGAGAGGGAAAAGAGGGAAGTGTAGAAGGACGGAAGGAAGGAAGAAAACAAGTAAAAGAAGGACAAGGAGGAAGGAAAGAAAAAGGAAGGAGAGAGGGAGACGGAAGGAAGGAATTGTACCGCTTTGGGTGCTGTTCATTATTTCATTACACCGGCGAGGAAGAAATTAGATTCGCAGACCTCAGGGCGAAAATTCCGATTTGGCTGAATTTTTGAAGGAGGTGGAGGGTGGGGGAGAGAAGGAAAGGAGGAAGGGAGACAGAGAGGGAGAGAAGTAAAGAGAGGGAGGGAGACATGGAAGAGGAGAGGGAGAGGAGGAAGGGAGACAGAGAAGGAAAGAGAGGGAGGGAGACATGGAGAGAGAGAAGGAGAGATGGAAGGGAGACAGAGACAGGGAGATGGAGAGAAGGGAGGGAGAGGTGGAAGGAGTGACAAAGAGAGGGAAAGGGAGAGAGAAAGAGAAAGGTGTGAGGGAGGGAGAGAGTAGGAGAGGTGGGAGGGAGGAGGAGGAAGAGGGAGAGAGAGAGAGAGAGAAGGGACGAAGACAGCGAGGAAAAAAGAGCCAACTATAACGGAAGGCAAAGAAAGAGAGAGAAAAAGAATAAGAAACATACCTAACCAATAAGAGACAACAAGTCCCCTCCTAAGTGTCCGTCCACCCCCCCCCCCCCGTCACCCCTCACCCCCCACCATAACTGTCCACCCTAATCTCGCGAATAATATTAGCGCGAGCGAGGCAGGGCCAATTAGCACAGCTTGCCACGCCGCCATTCCTGCACTCGTCCTCCTCACGTGGTTTGGCGGGGGACATCTCCATTACCGGTTGGCTGCGAGGTACCCCCCTTGGGCTGGGTATCCTGCAGGAGTAGAACTGGGCATGCGGAGTGGGCCGAGGTGATTGGGTGCTTGGCGGTGGGTATTGGGAGGTTTTTAGGGTGATTGCGGGTCGGATGTTTTAAGTTGTGGTTGTGAGTGGGAAGGTTAGTGTTGCGAGTGGGAGTGGGAACTTTTATATTGAGATTGGGAAGTTAAATGTGATTGGGAATGTCTTGCATTGTGATTGTGAGTGGGGAGTTTTATAATGGGAATGTGAGTGGGAAGTTTCATACTGTAATTTTGAGTGGGAAGTGTTACACCTTTCCTGTTGGAACGGGGAACACTAGCATTGTACAGGTGCATTACGGGGCGTACATGTAGAGACGTATCTTATTAGGGCATATTTGCAGCTGTTTTGTGAAGGTGTAGGTGTTATGATTCCTTTGTTATGGTGTGTAATAAAGTTATAATTCGTTATTTGATATATCCTGAAGGACTGCAGCCGCTTATATGGTTATATATTGTGATTGTGAGTGGGAAGCTTCATACTGTGATTTTGAGTGGGAAGTTTCATACTGTGATTGTGAATGGAAAGCTTTAACTCATATAGTTCTATATTGAGATTTGGAAGTTTATGCTGTGAATGTGAATGGGAAGTTTTATATTATGAGTGGGAGTTCTTTATGGTTGAAGTTTTTTGGTATGTCTGCAGATGATCTATTGTCATTGTGAATTTTCATTCGATAGTACCTTGGAATTCATTGTTTTTTACGGATCAACAGTTATCTGTTATACGGCTGTCATTCATTTATATTTTGTTACGCACGCACACGCAAACGCACATGCGCACGCACGCACGTATATACGCACCCCCCCCCACACACACACACGCACACATGCACACATATATATTATATGTATATACATACACACACACACACACACACACACACACACACACACACACACACACACACACACACACACACACACACACACACACACACACACACACACACACACACATACACATACACACACACACACACACACACACACACACAC
>NC_091553.1:28631200-28643700 GCF_042767895.1 Penaeus vannamei
AGGTTTTTACAGGTGCTTGCAAGTGGTATCCCAAGGAGAGTATGTATACAGCAGTGGCTACGTATTCATCAAATGTATAAGCAAAGCCTGGATGCGCAAGGACACTGTTTTGACAAAAGCCACTTTCGGTTTCTGTTGACCGGTTAGTGCCAGCCACGAAAGTGAAATTCCCCTACTGATCAAATTCGTGACTCCGCGTTGATGAGCCGCAGTGGAGCGCTAGTCACGTACTGCCGAAGGGGAGTGTCACGCTGGAATGTCATTCGTACCGAACGTGACGAGCGGCCCTCTGGAGGGCGCCGCTCCTCCGCCAGGGCCTCTGCTCGTGCCTGCTGGTCTCAGGAGGAGTGTGAGTGACTACATTCTGCCTTCGTACGGCCCCAGGAGTCGCGTGTCTTACCCATGGTCGCTGGAGACGCCTATGCTCGGCTACACGGCCCCGAGGCTGCCGGTGTACGCCTCCATCGTGAACCTGGGGAAGGAGAAGAACCGCTGCGCAAGCTACTATGCGTCGAACATGGGCGTCCCGAGCCTCGAGGGCTCATCGGCCTCCCTTCGGACGCTCCCTGGCGGCGTGTCCGGGCAACGGCTCCCCGGCGAGCTGGGCCAAGGGCACGACGCAGCGATCCAGGAGAGCCAGAGCCACCTGTCGCGGCCGAGAAGTCGCCGGACGGTGTGCGTCGGGCAGGGGTTCTCGCTGCCGCCCTTGCTGGAGGAGGACGCTAGCTACGGCCGCTGCCGGAGCGCGTCCGTCGTCATGGGGACGCAGGCGATGACGATCAGCTCGCTGAAGGTGAACAACATCGAGAAGGCGGAGCGGATGAAGGCCCACGAGAGGAGGAAGGACTTGGTTCACAAAGAAGACGTTGAGGTCAGGAACAACATTGAAAATACCCAGAAGATAAAAGCGTTGGAGATTTCGCGAGATCCGCTGAAGAGCGAATCCGACGAGAGTGACGGCAAGGAGGTCGCCACGAAGGCGCGCGAGGCCGAGCCGTCCGCCGCGCGCGCCAGGAAAGTCTCCTTCTCCGACGGCGGCGCCGCCGTGTCCCCCGAGCTAACGAGGCCTCGCGTTCGCCTCTCCTACGTCGAGCCCTGCGAGGAAAAGGCCGACGCGAAGGCGCAGCAAAGCAAGAGGAAGCGGCTGTCGTGGGCGCCCGGCGACAAAGGGCACAAGCCGGCGAGCAGGGAATCGCGGCCGGACGCCCCTCTCAACAACAAGCGGGACGCCGAAGGGCGCCGCTCGCGCTTGTCCGCGGCGGAGGCGAGTACCCTGTACCCGCGCAGCGAGCCCTCGGGCGATGCGCCTAAGTGCAAGAAGCGGCTCTCGTGGGCCACCTCCGAGAGGAAGCGCTTCAGCTGGTCGCCCAGGAGTTCGTCGATGGACCGCGGCCTCGACCGGCGCAGGTTCTCGATCGCGGGGGACGAGAGCCGCCGCCAGAACATCCGCATGGGCACCCGCAGTCTGCTGTCCATCTCGTCGCCCGTCGCCGGCACGCTCGTCCACCTGGCGGGCGAGGGCGTCCACCAGAGCTCGCTGCTCGCTGCCATCCTTGACCCAGACAGGTGACCCTTGCGAAGCTTGGCAATAACAATGCAGCTTGGGTTAAAAGTGGGATGAGCAATGATGGGAACATCCCCTCTTCGGGTTTCATATATTGTTGCTATATTTTATGTGCGATGTACATCCTTGGGCTTTAGGTTAATAGCGGTGCAATCATAGCAATTCAGTAGTTGGGGGCGCCATGCCCTGCCTTCACCTCGCCTTCGCTCAGCCTCCGGGCGGCGTTCCGGCAACGGCGTGACAGTCGGGACGTCGCCTCGGGCTGAACGACCTCGAGTATTCCTGCATGCAAATCATCCCGCCTCTTCTCACAGCTTGTGATTCGCATCAGCCTCGCAATATCCGCAGATGTTTCCCAGCATATTAACTCATACAAAACAAAACCACGCTTTGCCATTGCTCAGCGCTATCAATATTTCCATTCGTCCGAATGCTACCGCGTTTCCAAAAGGCGTGACAGACAGACAGACGGAAGACGAAGACGCAAACGTTCGGTTCGGGACACGGGGGCGGCACCTCTTCGTCACGTCAGGTGAACCAATCAGGCGGAGAGAACCAGGCGCGCCGAACCACTGGTTGCTCTCTCTTGTTCTCGCTTGCTCCCTCTTCCTCCCTCATGCTCTCATTTTCTCTATCATGCCACGGACGGCGAGGGCGACGGAGACGATTGCAGAACCACGTTTCTTAGAAGAGGTTTTCAAGGAGCGCGTAGACTGTGATGATATAGGCGGAGGTGAGAGAAAGACAGACAGACAGGCAGACACAGACAGACAGACAGAGAAATGACATTACGTAACAAAAGGCGGACGTTGGGTTGCCTCAGCGGTGTCGTAACTGGGACCTCTGGCGTCTCGGGTGCATAGAATGAGGAGGAGGAGGTGGGAGTGGGGGAGGAAGAGCAGGAGGGGGAAGGGATGGGGGAGGAAGAGCGGGAGGGGGAAGGGGTGGGAGAGGAAGAGCGGGAGGGGAGGCGGTGGGAGAGGAAGAGCGGGAGGGAGGTGGGGAGAGAGAGAGAGAGAGAGGGGGGGGGGATAGAGGGAGAAAAAACAAAAGAAAAAATGAAAAGGAGAAGGAGAATTGGCAGAAGCATACAAAAAGGAGGAGGTGAGAAGGTGAGGAGGCCATGGCGCCGAGGTGACTGAATTTCGTCCCTGTTGCAGGCTGGCGGGGATTTCGCCTCTGGTGGCCATTTCGCACACTTTTGGTTGTTATTTTTGGGGGGTTTGGTTGTATTTTCGGTGTAGGTTGTTTTTACCTGGGCTTTCGCTTTTGGTGGTCGTTTCGCGCGCTTTTGGTTATTTTTGGGTGGCTTTCGTTATATTATCAGGTGTTTTGGGTTATTAATTTTGGGGTGTTCTTCCATTTTGGGTTGTTATTTGTGGGTGTTGTTGTAAGTGGTTGTGTGGTTGCGCTAGGCCAGTGTTATGCGTTATTGTACGAATCGGAAAGAGAAAAGGGAAAGGAAGAAAAAATGAGAGAAAAAGAAATTTCTTTTTTCTTTATATTTACCAAAGTCTTGTTTTAAGGGGGAAGGGGCTAGGGTGAAAGGGGGACCTCAAATTTCAATTACAGGAGTTAAGGAGAGGATTCAGCAACTTACAGGGGTCGGGGCTTGGGGGAGGAGGGGGTGGGGTCTTCCTACTCCTACCGCTCCTTAGGGAAATTTCAGATCCACCTACACCCCCCCCCCCAGACATCCCTTTTAGAACCGCCATTTTTTTCTCTCTTTTTTTTTTACATCATTATTCCGGTTACTGCCTTGGGAATCTGGATTTGATAAGAGGAAGTATCTCTAGGATAATTAAGTTATTAAGCCAAGCAGCAGATTAGTGATGACTGTATTAGTGTTCCGGTTACGAGAGAGAGAGAGAGAGAGAGAGAGAGAGAGAGAGAGAGAGAGAGAGAGAGAGAGAGAGAGAGAGAGAGAGAGAGAGAGAGAGAAGAAAATGAAAGGGGTTTGGGGGAGAAACAAGCGTGGGAAGGTAAAGATTATTATGTAGATGATTCTAAAAAAAGAAGAAAAAATGTTGCTCCATGTTGCACGGCGCAATCCACGACCTTTGTCTGTTTGGCGTTTCCTGAAAGGTGAGATTGGAACGTAATGATGATAATGATGGAAGGAAAGAGGACGGAGAGAAAGCGAGGGAGGAGGGAGGAAGGGAAGGGAAGGAGGGAGAGGGAGGAGGGGAAGGGAAAGAGAGGGAGGAAGAAAGAGAGAGAGAGAGAGAGAGGAGGGGGAGAGAAGGAAAGAATAAAGGAGAGAAGGGAATGGAAGGAGGAAGGAAGGGGGTAGGAAGTGAGGGAGGAGGAGAGATAATGGATGAGGAAGAATAGAGAGGAAGAGATAAGGAGAATAATGTAAGCAGTAGAGGGAAAGAAATAGGAACAGAATGAGTGTTAAAGTGAGCTGAGGGTAGTATGCAAAAAAGTTTGTCATTATCGTTTCCCTTTTTTCGCTATGAAAGGAGCAACATACTATGTAACTCATCGTAGTGTAACACCTTTGAATACACTGTTACATACATGGTCGAGGGAAACATTGTGTATCCTCTGCCAAGTACGAGGACATTCACGGACGGCCTGTCTCTGTGTGGGAGGTGCTGGGGAAATGGAGGCGTCGTTTGCTCCTTGTGACAATGCGATGTATACGCTCCCTCCCTCTCTACTGCTGCTGTATGTCTCTGTTTGCCTGTCTGTGTCTTTGATTCTCTCTCTCTCTCCCTCCCTCCCTCCCTCCCCCCCCCCCTCTCTCTCTCTCTCTCTCTCTCTCTCTCTCTCTCTCTCTCTCTCTCTCTCTCTCTCTCGTCCCGTTCCCGCCGCTGCCCCTGTGGAACGTAAACTATAGGATACACCAGGATGTTTTTGCATCGTCGCCGTGACGAAGGGCCTCGCAAATCTGTAAAATCATGTAGTCAGATATCATGACCCGAACCCAGAGTCCCCCCCCCCCCCCCGCCCAAGAGCACACATACCCTCCCCCTAAGAGTCCTCCCCGCGTCCTCCGGCTGAGCTTCCGTTGTCGTTACATTGTTTAGAAACCGTATCTCCCGGAGTGCCGTGTCTTGTCCATCGTTTTGTTTATTAAAAGCAAGGTACAGGGGGGGGGGACTGGTGTTGGGGGGAGGGGGTCTAAAAGCAGGGTAGGGGGAGGGAGAGTCCATTTTTTTATCATCCAGTGTTTGTAATTATTAAAATGAGGAGGAAGAGAAGGACCATTAATGGCAGGGTGAAAGATAAATAAATGTTTGTTATCGAAGGCAAACGGAAGGAAAAGCCTAACATTTCGATTAGCGATTGCAAAGTCCGGAAGAGGAGGCGCAGTAGCAGGGAGTCCAGGGATGTGGTTATGAAAAAGGGAGGGAGTTAGCCGTTCCTTGCGCCTTACCCGTGACCCTGAGAGGTCTAGAGGCCACTTGGCGAAAGAAATAAAAAGCTGCGAATATCTCGAGACTGACCTTCCCGCTGTGAGAATCTCAGCGATGCACAAGTGAAAGTAATATCTGGTCGGTTTTCTAAAATAAGGCAAAAACCCTTTCGCGTTTCTCTTTTTTTTCCCCTAAATGGGAAAAATCCTTTTTTGTATACTATTTCCCTCTCGAGTGTGGATAGGGGACACCGCCCTCGCCAATCCCATTAGAGCGACATAAACTTCGCGCCAGAAGCCTGTCCTCGCAACCCAGAGAGCGGTGTTAAGGGCGCCGCGTCGAAGGCTCTTTGCTGAAGGACCCAGGGCGAAGCAGAGGGTTATTTAAATCGCGTTTGATCTACGCAATCATTAAGCTGTCTGATAGTATGCAAATGAAACTGGCAAACACGTAAACGGACGTGTGTTTGGAGGCGAGTGAGCGCATATAGGTCCTGCGCGCAAGCGTGTCCAACGTGAATCATTCTTGAAGAGCAAATTTCTTACTTCTTCATCTCCTCAAAATTAAGTTTTTGCACTACTATTTCTCATTGCTATCTCTTTTTCTTCACGTCTTTTAAAATAAACACTATATCATTTCATATTCCCTCTTAGTTATCATATCATTATATAATTACATATTCCGTCTTTCATATCTTATTTTCATTTATTTCAAGTTACTGTAAGGCATCTTTTCTTCTGTAAGACTAATGTTCGTGTTTTTTTCTCTCCGCAGCCACAACCGGCAGGAAACCACCCTAGTCCACCCAGTCACCCAGAAGTCGGCCGTTCACGCTGAGGCCATCCACTCCCCCCCGGCCTCCACCCTCAGGTAAGGACAGCGAAATTCGATCTCCAGCGAGAGCGAATTGCCGTCTGTAACGAGGGGAAAGCGCGGTTTGTAGTGAGGGAGGGAATACATTCTTGTAAGGGGGGGGGTTGGTGAGGGAGGGGATATATTTCTGTAAAGAGTGGAAAATGTTCATTCCATAACGAGTATGCAGTTTGTTACGATTAGTGGTCTGTAATGAGTGTAGGGAAAGGGCTTCAAGTGTCTCAGCTTTCTCCCATTTCTATGTGGGGTCGCCGTACTAGATAAGCCGCCTCCACTGATTTTCCTATCACCTTGATATTCTACTCTTTTAGAGAGAGAGAGAGAGAGAGAGAGAGAGAGAGAGAGAGAGAGAGAGAGAGAGAGAGAGAGAGAGAGAGAGAGAGAGAGAGAGAGAGAGAGAGTGTGTGTGTGTGTGTGTGTGTGTGTGTGTGTGTGTGTGTGTGTGTGTGTGTGTGTGTGTGTGTGTGTGTGCGCGTGTGTGTGCCAGACTAGAATTTGGTCTGCGTGAGGAACGCGTTCCTAGCGCAAAATTATTTGGTCATATTCTGTCCGCTCAGATGTAGTTCTCGGGTAACTTTCCGCGCACACTTAGGTCTTTTTTAAATACATATATATATTACACACACACACACACACACACACACACACACACACACACACACACACACACACACACACACACACACACACACACACACACACACACACACACACACACACACACACACACACACACACACACACACACACACACACACATATATATTCTCGTATTGGTTTAGCGATGTGTGCGAAGGGAAAATCTTTCCATTTTCTATGTTGCGGTTCCTAAGAGAGAACTTTTGCACTGTAACCGATCTTGTTAACATGTCGTGAAGGGCAACGAGTGAGTTCACGCATTTTCTTTTTCCTTCTTATCATTTTTTCTCTCGGTTCCACGAATGAGTGAATTGATTTGGCAAACTGTTGAGGTGTTTCGGTTCGTGCTGACGGCGGTGGCTCGGGTACCAGACAGGGCAAATACAAGGTTTTAAGACTCCTTTTACTGCAGTGTTGATGCTAGTTATTACACCATTTCATTGAATAAGAAAAGAACAGACTTTGCTTTCGTTTTTACTTTTGGATTTGATTTGTAAATTTTAGGATGTTTTTTTCTACTTATGAGTTTTTTTTTTTTTTTTTTTTTGTTTACTTAGAGATTCTAGCCTTTCGATTCTCTTCTTGCTTATGAATCTTATAATCGTCGTATTTTTATAATTTATTTATATTTCTAATAGTATACATTTTTTTTCTATTCTGTAGCTTCCCTTTCCCTCCATATTCCTTCTTTCATATAATTACTTTTTCATTTTGTTTTTCTTCTCTGCACTTTGTTTATTTCTCTAACGCAACTCGGTGATATTGACTCAGCGACACAGAGGAGAACAGTGCAAGCGCAAATATTTGTTTGCAAATGTTTAACCACATTTTATTGTTATCCGTGTTAGCAGTCAACACGGGCGGGAATGGAGCACTCGGGAGGCGCGGGGTTGAGACGCTGGGGCGTTCTCTCTCGGTGGTTTTGTCTTATCCTCTTTATCCAGGGTGGTTTTGTAGTCGGGGTTTTGTTCCGTGGTGGTATAGGTTCGGTGTTTTCGTATTTGTTTTATGCACGGTTTTTTATGTTGGTGTTTTAACCTGGTGTTTCTTTGGAGGTGGGGGAGGGTAAGCATGGTGTGTCGCATACGGTATTTTGTCTGTGGTGTCATATCCATGATGTTTTGTTCGTGCTGTTTTATCCTAATGGATTTATGTTTTACCCATCGTGTTTTTTTAACACCTTAACGAAAGATGAAATTTAAATTTTACTTTTCATCGGGGTATTTTATCCTCGATGGCCTCTCAGAGGTGTTTTATCCCCGGTACTTCATCCTAAGTGTTTTCCCACGATCTTTTAACTCGGATGTTTATGTCTGGGGCTACACCATCGTGTTTTATGCGTAGTTTTACTCTTTTAACCGTATTCGTGTTCTGCCATAACAGTCGCGCGATAAAAGAACTGCCGTGGGCGTGTGATGCTGCTGTGGCGTCCGGGCGGGATGGGCGGGATTGGGCGCGATGGGCGGAGCATGTCCAACCGTCTTACACAAAGTTGAGGAGTAAGCAGTAAGTTCTTCGACCCACATGTTCTCGTTATGACTGTTCTTCCGTCGGGGCGGGCTGTTCGTCCGTCCAGTCGCGTGTCTGACGGGCGCCTGCCGTGTGCCTGGGAGTGAATGGTGCTTGCGTTTGGCGTTCTTGTGCCTGGGCGAGGGCGGGGGAGGGCCAGGTGGCTCGTGGTCTTTCCGCTCGAGTTTTCGTTCGGGGGAAATGGGACTTTGGAATGATGGACTGTTTTGTGTGTTCTTTTTCTATTTGTTGATGAGGTGCTCGTGCTATTTCCTCTACTTCCTCCCCCCCCCCCTCTCTCTCTTTCATTTCTTCTCTCATTCTTCCTTTTACTCTGTCTTTATCCCTCTCTCTCTCTCACTCCTCCTTCTCTTCTTCCTATCCCTTTCCTTTTCTTTCTCTTCCTTCCACTTCCTCCCCCACCTTTCCCTCCACCACTCCACCTCTCCCCTCTCTTCCTCCCTCCATCTCTCCCCTCCCTTCTTCCCTCCATCTCTCCCTTTCCTTCTTCCCTTCCTTCCTTCCATCTTCCTTCCACCTCTCCTCTCCCTCCTTCCCTCCACCTCTCCCCTTCCTTCTTCCCTTCCTCCCTCCACCTCTCCTCTCCCTCCTTCCCTCCACCTCTCCCCTTCCTTCTTCCCTTCCTCCCTCCACCTCTCCTCTCCCTCCTTCCCTCCACCTCTCCCCTTCCTTCTCCCCTTCCTCCCTCCACCTCTCCTCTCCCTTCTATCATCCACGCCTCCCTCCTCCCTCCCTCATAAGGGCAAAAACAAGCACTTATTTTCTTTCACACGTTCCTGGGTGTGCGCTTCGCCACCGCCATTAAGGGATCGAGCGCCGGGATAGGCAAGGGCTTGGATCCCGCTTGCGAGGAGGGAAAGGGGGATGGAGATGGCCTTCTGGAAATGTGCGTGTGTGTTTTGGGTGAGTGAGCGTGTGGGTGAGTGAATGTGCGTGTGTGCTGTGGGTGAGTGAGTGTGTGGGTGAGTGAACGTGTGTGTGTGTGTGTGTGTTTGCGTACGTGTGTGTTTGCATGCATGTGCATGTATGTATGTATCTATTAAAGCACACACGCAAACCTACATATGCACACCATACCACGCCCCGAATCCTCCTTCCACACGTGTACATATGTGAGTGCGAAGACGAGATACACAAGGTTTATTTTTAGGTCTGACGCTGCTCTTAATAACACCATTGCGAGAACAAGAACAAACACAGACAAACAGACACAAGAGATCCTCATTAACAAACCAACGGTAAATATATTAGCATGTTTTGGGTTCATCTGTTTTCGCATAAGGAGGCACAAACACTGAGGAAAATACAATATGTATTTTTTCTGGAAGCTCGTAAGGAATATGGGAATAACTTTGTTTAGTTTGGAGGTTATGATTCATAATTTATTTCGAGCTTCATATCGGAAAGGAGAAAAGAATGACTCATTTCTCGAAGCCATGAGTAAAAAGGTGGATTTATGAGGGAAGTAAATTTGAGCACCGAATGAGTAATGCAAATTACTCTTACAAGACAAGGTTAAAATGCATGCTAATGTATTCACTTTGTGTGGGATCAAGGTAGTCTACCAGTATGTTTTTCGTTCTTTTTTTAGCGAAGTCTTTTGGAGTTTTCGTGATTTAACGGAGTATTTGCGTGGACAAAATGGGAATCATTGTATGCACTTTTAGTTAGGATGTTCGCGGAATGGGGCGCACACAGGAGTGAGGAGTCCTATGGGAGTCCTATGGGGCGTGAGACGGTAAGGAGATATCTGACGCCTTGTTCCCTTCCCCTGCCTTCTCTCCCCCACCCTCCTCACCTTCTCTCTCCTTCCCTACCGCCCCCTCCGCCCTTCGATGCCTTCTCTCTCCCTCCCTTCTTACCACATCTCTCTCCCTACCTCACCCTCCCTCCTTACCATATCTCTCTTTCCCTACCTTTCCCTCCCTCCCTCCATGCCTTCTCTCTGCCTTCCTCCCCCCACCCCCTGCATTCTCACTCCTTCCCTATCTCCCTACCTTCTCTTTCCCTCCCTCCCCCTGCCTTCTCAGTCCTTCCTTACCTCCCCCTTACCTCCCTGTCTTCTCTCTCTTTCCCTGGTTCCCTTCCTTCATATTCTTTTCCTCTCCTTACACCAGTTTTTCCTCCTTAAATATTCCGCTCTCCCCCTGTTCCGTTTTCCTCCCTTTTCTCCCTACCCTCATCCTTCGCATTTTGTCCTCTCTTACCATCTCGTACCCTTCCTTATCTTCCTCTCCCTCCCCCTGTTTCTCCCCAGCCTCCCTTCCCCATTAGTCTTCTTCTTCCAGCTGCCCTCTCCCTTGGCCTACTCCCCCTTTCCTTTTCCTTCCTTCCTTCTTCTTCGTCTTCTTTTTCTTTTTCTTCTTCTTCTTCTTCTTCTTCTTCTTCTTCTTCTTCTTCTTCTTCTTCTTCTTCTTCTTCTTCTTCTTCTTCTTCTCTCTCTCTCTCTCTCTCTCTCTCTCTCTCTCTCTCTCTCTCTCTCTCTCTCTCTCTCTCTCTCTCTCTCTCTCTCTCTCTCTCTCTCTCTCTCTCTCTCTCTATATATATATATATATATATATATATATATATATATATATATATATATATATATATATATATATATATTCACCATCTCTCTCTCTCTCTCTCTCTCTCTCTCTCTCTCTCTCTCTCTCTCTCTCTCTCTCTCTCTCTCTCTCTCTCTCTCTCTCTCTCTCTCTCTCTCTCTCTCTCTCTCTCTCTCTCTCTCTCTCTCTCTCTCTCTCTCTCTCTCTCTCTCTCTCTCTCTCTCTCTCTCTCTCTCTCTCTCTCTCTCTCTCTCTCTCTCTCTCTCTCTCTCTCTCTCTCTCTCTCTCTCTCTCTCTCTCTCTCTCTCTCTCTCTCTCTCTCTCTCTCTCTCTCTCTCTCTCTCTCTCTCTCTCTCTCTCTCTCTCTCTCTCTCTCTCTCTCTCTCTCTCTCTCTCTCTCTCTCTCTCTCTCTCTCTCTCTCTCTCTCTCTCTCTCTCTCTCTCTCTCTCTCTCTCTCTCTCTCTCTCTCTCTCTCTCTCTCTCTCTCTCTGTTCACAATCTCTCTCTCTCTCTCTCTCTGTTCACAATCTCTCTCTCTCTCTCTCTCTCTGTTCACAATCTCTCTCTCTCTCTCTCTCTCTCTCTCTCTCTCTCTCTCTCTCTCTCTCTCTCTCCCTTAATCTCTCCCTCCCTCTACCCCTCCTCCCCTCTCTCTCCCTCTCTCTATTCACCATCTAGGATTAGGAAGGGGAAGAAAAGGCGTGAGAGAGAGGAGTCAAAAAGCGAAAGAAAGAGATGGAGAAGAGAAAGGAAAGACGAGACCATTAAGCGGGCGTTGCTGTTTTATTCTGCCTTTCTTTCTTTCCTTCTGTGAGAGCAACAAATTCTCCATTTTTGGGCGAATATTATCCGTCTTAAGAACGCGTCTTCCATCAAGGGGATGATATGACGCTAGGTTTTCACTTCCCACTTTAAGAGAGTGTTATTTTTGACTTGTTATGGGATATTTGAGTGCATCATCAAACGTACTCATCGACATGTTTGCCTCCATTTTACTCGATACAGAGAGTCAGTCTGTATGTGTGTTTTTGAACGTTTGTGTGTGTGCTTTTGATATTATAACTTGTATATTCTAACGTAAATATCCACACATTATGCACAAAATTCTTAAACGCGATAGAAGTCTATTTTGCTTAAATGATTACCATTCATAATTAGAAGAATCCTACAGAGGCTTCGCTACAGGACACAGCTGGGTGTGTGTAGTGGCCTTGGGGTTGATGGATGACAGAATACAGAAGGTGGGCAGATTTTGTCTTCCTGTTCTTAAAAGTCTTGGGCAAGAGTCTGCGAGAGATGAAATGGTGATTAAAGTGATGAGTGATGGTGATGGTTGTATGATGAAGATGGGGATGGTGATTGATGGGGATGAGGAGGAGGAGGGGAAGGATGGTGGAGATGATAATAATGATGATATGAGGGTGATGATGATGATGATGATGATGGGGAGTATGGTAGTTGTTTTGATGATGGCGATGATGATGATCATGATGGTGACGATAGTAGGATCGTGATTATGATAACTTTGAGGTTAAATTGATAACGATAAAAATGAGGATGGACTTGGATGACTGGCGATGGAGGAAGAGGGGACGGGAGAAAAAAAAGAAAATTAAAAACGAAGGCGTTGGGAAAGATAAGACGAAAAAAATATATATACAGTAACTAGAAGCACACAGAGAGCATAAACCTCCGCCAGCGCAATAAATAAATTCATAATTTTAGAATTACATTAAAATCAAATCTTTCTCATGCACACTGGTGACGTCCGTAAACAAACATCCTTGGTGGAGGTAATAAAGGTAATGATAATAATGATAGTTACCCATGCTGCCAAGGTAATAGGGGTAACTGAAGCAATAACTTAAAAAATCCTAGATACGAATCATGATTCGGCATCGGAGTTGGGCTGACACGCCTCAGGTAGAAATTTCATAAACATGGTCATAACTATTTGAGTTATGCTGCTAACCAACCAG
>NC_091553.1:28651200-28663700 GCF_042767895.1 Penaeus vannamei
CTATTTAAGTAGTTTCTAATACGATCAGTTTTGTAAAGTGTCTTGTTTCTGAATTCTCAAGACAACGCTTGCTCCCTCCGCTTCCCCCTGCCCCTCCTCCTCCCTCTTCCCCACCACTAAACATCTCCTTTTCACCCCCCCCCCCCCCCTCACCTCTTGTGTCCCTTCTGCTGTCTTCAGTTTACAATCAAAACTTTAATTTTTCTTTATACAGTTTCTTTGTTTTTTCCTCAAATACTTAGTTTTGTATATGTAATTGAGTTATCGGTTCATGGTTCTGCGTAAGGACACTTGTTGAATCCTGTAGTTACAAAGGAATTATACTTGTAAAACACTAACTGGCACCTCGCAAGGTCAGGGTAGTTTGTCCCTTGTCCTGCGTAGGGGTCAGGGTTACAAACGCTGGAGAGCTTCAACTAAATTGTAAAAATAGTAAAAAAAAAAACAGCGCAGTTTTACCCGAATATTCATAAGAATAAATTACCCTTAGAATATGAAAATCTACCTCCCTATGTATTAAAAAGATAACGATATCCATTCTCACTGTAGTGAAACCGAGAGCGCGCTTTTAAGAAAGACGAGAAAATCCTGAGCAAATTTGAGCAGTTGGCAGCGGTGTGCGGGTCAGGTCAGCGGGGAGGATGGAGCGGGGAACAAACAGTGGTATTTTGGAACTTGTGCCGTGACGACGGGGGTATAAGCTGCCCCGGGAAATTTTTTATTTTATATATTTTTAAACTATATATATTTTAGTATGTGTGATATATATTTCGCGTATTGTGCTTGAGTGTTCTGTTGGTGTTATTTGTATTATTGTTTACTTGGAAAGCTTCGGATTAAATTTGACTGTTTGGGAAGTTGTGATGTGTTGACAAGCTATCCAGAGAATCTACATGTATATTGTGTATCTATGCTGAATACTATACTCCACGTGATCTACCAGTGTTAATGAATATGCTACATCGATAACATCAGCCACACCGAAAAGTGACTGGCACAGATACTTCTCCTTTGACCATGCTCGACTCCAGTACCCAACCGTGAAACAAGTGAAATATCTCCTCGGGATAAATTCCAGAGGAAATGCTGTCCTTCGCTAATAGCCACTTCGGTCTTGAATGAGAAACAGATGTTTGAAGGAAACACAACAAAGGGTTTCAAATTCACGAGATTCCGCTGGTTTGGACCAGTGAATTTGATCGCGATGTTATGTTTACAAAAATCCGTGGTCGACATAGGCCTATATGCACCCATGTTCAGTGTCCAGTGTGGTTATATCGATGCTTTTTCTAATGGCTTTTATACATATATATCTATTTACCTTTATTTGCAAGATATATGAAAGGAAGAACATTATATCTATGTATTTATCTATCTATATATGGAATAATATCAGAAATAAATGATTGAAAACGTCCTTGTATAGCGGTGAGGAGAGGCGTCCATCTGCGGCGTGTTATGAATGGCCATGGAAAAGAATTGTCCGTATGTGGCAAAAAATACAACAATAAGAGTTTATATATATATATATATTTTTAATATCTGGTTATATAGTAGGTGTGGCGTTTCGCTGATACATATTCATTGTTATTTGTTTGCGGAAAATATCAAGGACAAGGAGTTTGCTATTTGCTTTTTATTCATATATTATATTTCTATTGGTGAATCAGAGACTGCATGTGGAAGAATTCCCTCAAAATGTATTTCCAGTTTATTTCATACAGTATCTTTAAGGGGACGCTTTGTTTTAAGAAAGAGGATTGTAGGCTTTGATATGCAGGATATTATTTAGGATGGTGATTCAGGGATTGGTATAATTTCGGTTTTCACGAGTACGAAAGATGTAACACTTACTTGAGATAATACGTATTATGTATGCAATGTGAAATCGTCTCCCTCATTTCGAATATTCAATTTACTTTGGGTTTTAGATGTAATCAAAGTTGATTCCTACCCCAGTTTCCTTTCATCAGTATCTGCTAGTAATATTAATAATAAAAGAAATGACTATGAATTATCTTTTTATATGTTTTTTTTTTATTTAAGGTTTAAATCTCTTAAAATATGTAAAAAATACGGAATAGAACACCTGTTTGTTATGTTGGTGTTTTTCCCAGGTGAGCGTCAGGTTAGTGGTTGGGATTAGTGGTCAGGTAGTGGATCGGGGAGGGCAGGGAGGGGGGAGGGGAAAGGGGTGAAAGGTATGGTATTGGGGGTAGGACAGGAGATAGGAGGCGGGGGGGGGGGGGGTTGAACCCGGGATGTCAACTCGATTATTGGTTTAGGTCTGTTTGTCTCCCTGGCAAGTTGAGGAATTTGTAAGGTACCTGTTTTTGGTTGGAAATTAGCAGCGAAGGAATGGACACGAACGCCAATTCCTGAGATAATATTATTTGAATTCAGGAATGTTTTGGGAGGCTTGGGATTTTCAGAGTTAAGTATTCAATTTTATATTGGAAGAATGGGCAGAAATGAGGAAAAATGTTCTCGTCGTCCCATTCGCTGACGATGACTCTGACCCTGGCTTCGGTCTAGCTTAACTTGAGATGCATAGCTGGGCGTTCGGTCCCGTTGTTCTGCCGGCTGCCTGTGTGTGCGTGTGGATGTGGAGATTCCTCTGTGTGCGTGTGGATATAGAGATTCCTCTGTGTGTACGTGTGTAATGTGGGGGATACCTGTATGTATGTGTAAGGATTCGAGAGACAAACGTAGGAATTCAGACACTACAGGATAAATGAGAGGTGTCGTTAGACCTTGTTATGTAGTTCGGGGATTTATAAAAAGGCTGCGGGGGACGGGGTGTGCGTGCGTGCTTGCGTGTATGCGTGTATTTGTGTATGTGTGTGTGTGCGTGTGCTTGCGCGGAGAAGTAAGGGAATGGGTGATATTATTTTGTGAGGAATGTAATGCATAGACTGGGATTAATACAATTGCTCAGCGCGTCATGTCTGCATCACTAAGAACAGGCACATAGACCTACACCGAATCACACAGATTCCAGCCCAACGAGACAAAGGAGGCGCGCCCATCCTGAAGCTCCAAACGAAATAAGCGCAGCCTTCCGAATACCAGAGGGCGCCGGAGTGCAGCAAGTGTTTTTGAAATGTCCTTGTGACGGCGCGGTGCAGACAGGTCATAGAGGTTCCCAGTGTGTCGGAATGACGTCGGGGGAGGGAGGAGGGGAGACTGTTCGGGAGGGGAGGTCACCCCCGAAGGTCAAAGGGGTCGAGGTCACAAACCACCGTCGCGTCGGCGCTTTGAGAGTAAAAATCACTCGCGTTTCAAATCCGACGCCACTTTCTTCGCAGGATGTAAATGTAAAGGCGCGTAGGAACGAAAAGATAGCAACCTGAAATGAACTTAACTGTGATAGAGCTGTGATATGCGATATTGGTCGGAGGAAGCGATATGCGAGGAGGAAGCGGCCGCCGCGTGCTGGCAACTCCCGCCGGTGTCGAGACGCGGCCGGAGATGATACAGTGTTGACTCGGACGTCAACGAGGCTGTCACGATGATCTACGAGGAGATCGACGAAGTGAGGTGTGTCCTGGCCGCCCTCAAGCCAGCCACGCCCATCAGGGAACGCCCGAGGATGCCCACGCCCCCCACGCCCACACAGGAGTACGAGTTTCTGTAAGTATATCAGGGGTTAGTGCCTGAGATTTTCTTTTTTAACCTTGCAAAGCGTTAAGACAAAGTTAGTTGTTATCTCTTCATGCCGAGGTGGATCTTCAATCATTAAGGCGACCGGGGACACCGTCACGTGTCTCTCTCCCTCCCCCTCCCCCTCCCCCTCTTCCTCCCCTTCTCCCTCCCCTCTCCCTCCTCCCTCTCACTCCTCCCTCTCACTCTCACTCCCCCTCCTCCCTCCTCCCTCCTCCCTCCTCCCTCCCTCCCTCCCTCCTCCCTCCCTCCTTCCTCCTCCCTCCTCCCTCCTCCCTCCTCCCACCTTCCTCCTCCCACCTCCCTCCTCCCTCCTCCCTCCTCCCTCCTCCCTCCTCCCACCTCCCACCTCCCACCTCCCTCCCTCCTCTACTCCAAAGACACGTGCATTCATCCGCAAACCAACAGATGCGTATAAGCGCCACTCACGCACGCAAAAGTACCCTCACGCACACTTTCGCACGCGCACACACGAATACACACGAATACACACGCACACACACGCACACACACGCACACAGACACACACAGACACACAAGACACACACACACACACACACACACACACACACACAGACACACACACACACACACACACACACACACACACACACACACACACACACACACACACACACACACACACACACACACACACACACACACAACGTCAGCCAAAAACCCGCACACGCCGCCACACCAAGCCGCACACGCGCGGGAGGCAGCGCGAGCAAGCAGAAGGCGGCGTCCTCTGCGACCACTCTAAGCCAGCCTCAAGTCACGCTTAACCACGCAGTGAAAGAGCCAGGCGAAGCGATAAACGAAGCTGCTTGCCTGAGGAGGCGTGCTTTCACAAGCGCTCCCCCGGATGAGTGGGTCGCAAGGAGATTTTGTCAACACTTTTATTTCGCAGGTGCTTTGGTGGAGAGAATGGGGGGGCGGAGGGAGTACGGGGGAGGGGAAGGGGGGGGGGGTTGGGGGGTGATGGTCTTTCTGGAATGCGCGTGTGCGAGAGATCGTCTTTGTATGTTTTTCTAGTTCTTTTTGTCGATTTACCTTTCTTGTTTTCTCTGCATTTTTTTTTCTCTTGGCTTCTCTCCTTTTCTTTACTTTTCTTCTTTCCGTTTCATTTCATTCTTTCTTTCTTTTTAGTTCACACTTTCTCTCTCTTCCCTCCCTCTCTCTTTCTTTCTCTCCCTCTCTCCTCTCTTTCTCTCCCTCTCTCCTTCTTTCTCTCCCTCTCTCCTCCTTTCTCTCCCTCTCTCCTCCTTTCTCTCCATCTCTCCTTCTTTCTCTCCCTCTCTCCTTCTTTCTCTCCCTCTCTCCTCCTTTCTCTCCCTCTCTCCTTCTTTCTCTCCATCTCTCCTTCTTTCTCTCCCTCTCTCCTTCTTTCTCTCCCTCTCTCCTCCTTTGTCTCCCTCTCTCCTCCTTTGTCTCCCTCTCTCCTTCTTTCTCTCCCTCTCTCCTCCTTTCTCTCCCTCTCTCCTCCTTTCTCTCCCTCTCTCCTTCTTTCTCTCCCTCTCTCACTCTTTCTCTCCCCTTCTCTCTCTTTATCTCTCTACATTTTCACTTAAAACGTTTGCAGGGAAAGTGTATGAATGGCACGCGGGAAGTTGCGAAGATGAAAATATGATACCCTCGCCTTCTGCCCGCCGGTACGCCTGTGTTGACCGCGGCAAATGCAACGTGTTTTCAAGTGCATGTGTGTCCTTGCAGCTGACGGCAACCGGTTCACGTGATGCATCTTTCGGAGGCTGTTTTTTTATTTTTTATTTAAGACGCTTTTTTTAAGATCTACGTGATGATGGCCACTTTTCTCATCTATTTTGTTTGGATGTGTTTTTGTTTTGTATATATATTTTTTCTTGATTTGATAGGAACGGAGTACAAAGTCGATAGAAAATGCTGTCATGTGTATTTCTTAGAGGAGATTGTGAGACACGTGGCGGATTAAAGACCGATATCCAACTTTCGAAATTCTTTCAGGTGTAGATTTTAGCAACATTCGCAAGACTATACCACTGACTGGCTTTCGTCCCACATGTTTTGTCTCCCCCCTCCTCCCACCCCTAGGGAAAAAAAGTCTATTTATGGCATGAAAATGGAAATAAAAGTTTTCTTTTCTCGACACGGGCGGTGTGTGTTTGGGGGGGGGGGGGTCGGGGTGAGGGAGAGAAAGGGACTTTTGTTGAAGTCAGACCCTCGTGTGAGCGTAGATGGGCGTGCTCTTTTGTCGTTCGGTCGATTGTATTTTCTGGGCGTGCTTTGGAGAAACGTTTTTTTGTGTGGCAGAATGACCCACTTGAAGACGAAGAACGTTTGTGGTGGGGTTTCGATTGCCTTTGGGCGGGGACTGAGCTGAACTCTTGAGAAGTTGATCGCGAGGTTGTTTGTTTATTATTTATGTAATCAGTTATTCCTTCCTTTATTTGTTTATTTGCTTATGTGTTCATTGTGTGTGCATTTATATGTATTTTTTATTTATTCATATATTTATTGCACTTACCATGTAGAGCAGAGGAATTCTCACACTCAATGCGTATTTCAAACAAGAGTGCGTAGCGAAGGGAGCAGCCAGATCGCGTGTGCGTATTTCAGATCAGTGTCCGTCATCGGGTACGCGGGTATGGCTTAAAGATACCAACCATTACCATGCGAATGCGATGATAGGTGTCTAAAACTGATTTATTAATTACATTTATTGATTTATTAACGTCTGCAATTCATTTCATTTTCGAAAATCTATAACTTGTATTACAAATGTATCAAATCTGATGTCATGTTATACAAGTGATCATTGACTTGCGAACTAAAATCGACGCCGAAATCACAGCTGGAGCATCGCGTTCGAATCATTTGCGGTAAAGGTGGCGATCCCGGGTATGGCACAGCGACGCCGGTGGGGATGGGCGTCACCCGGCTCCCACGCCCGAACAACCGTCGAGAGTGTGTGTGTGGGGGGGCGGCTGATGGGCGGGATGGCGGGCGAGCGAGATAAGAACAGGACCAATTATCTGGCTTATAGATAACGAAGGAGTAAAAAGGGTAAAAAAGGTAGGGAATGCGTTATCTGTATGTGGATTATTAAGTGTAGGAATTAAAGCTGGAAGTGAGTGAGGGAGAGTGTTTGCTTAGGGGGGGGGTTGATTTTTTAAAAATTGTTACGTGGTCAGTGTTGCTCAGTTTTTAGGGTTGCTTAATTTTCAGTGTTGTGCTTTTCAGTTTTCGGTGTTCCAAGTTGCTCTCTTTTCAGCGTTCATATGGTGTTCAGTTTTCAGTGCTGTTCAGTTTTGTAAAATAGGAGGCTATGCTGTGTGTGTGGGGGGTGGGGGGTTGAGGGGGGTAGTGTGCTGATTGACGCCTGTCTGTGGGTTTGCTCTCCCGAAAATGATCTGTGGGCGGCGGCGCTGTCTCGAATGTCCTTTGCAAACGCGTCCGTGTCGCCTGCAGGTCACGGAAATAAACGAATTTTGTTTGTTTGTTAGAATTATGTATTGTGGTTAGATTTATTTTTATGGAAATAAGTACTTATTGAATTATTCACTCAAATTATTATTTTTTCCTCTTGAATCTGAACAACGGATTCCCATTTAAGCCGAAAGTTATTTTCTTCACTGACAGTGGCGTTTAGCTGTATACGTGCCATCAAAGCCAACTTGGGTCGGGGGCAGCCATAATGTTTAGCGCATTAACATATCCCTGGATTTAATCTCTCTATCGCACAGCCTCCCGTCCACCAACTCCTCCCTAATGCGACACACACTCTGATAGCATTATAAACTTTATGGTTTTTATAATGCAGAGGAACACGTTTATTTCGAAGTCGAATCCGTAAATGGGAGCTGTAGAAAGGCGGAGATAATTACATGAGAGAATTTATTCGTCTTGGATTCTGGAGACACGGGCGTTCGGCCTTTTTGGAAGCGAGAGATGGGGCGATTAAAGAAGGGCCGGGGAGATTTGGGGATTAATTGCCCCCCTTAGTCCTAATCGCCGGCTAATCATGTCTCGGAAATGAAAGCGGCGATAATTAGTCTCTGTTTTCTCTCTCTCTCTCTCTCTCTCTCTCTCTCTCTCTCTCTCTCTCTCTCTCTCTCTCTCTCTCTCTCTCTCTCTCTCTCTCTCTCTCTCTCGCTCTCTCTCTCCTCTCTCCTCCCTCCCCCCTCTCCCCACCCTCCTCCCTCCTCTCCCTCCCTCCCTCCCTCCCCTCCCTCTCCTCCCTTCCCTCCCCTTCCTCCCCTCCCTCTCCTCCCTCCCCTCCCTCTCCTCCCTTCCCTCCCTCCCTTTCTCTCCCTCTTCTTCTCCCTCTCCATCTCTTTCTTTCTTTCTTTTAAGGGGTTGGTGTTTGTATGGAAACGAGGTGTGGGTCGTGGGGGAAAAGGGAATGCCATGTGTGGATGTGTTAATGGTTGGAGGAGAGGATTGTGTATGTAAGTATGTATGTGTGGGTTTATTTGGATATTTTTATGTGTGTGTGTATGTATGGTACTGTACTTATGCGCGTGTGGTAATTTTTATGCCTTGGTATTATATGTATAGCAAGTAAGCACATAATTTTACGTAAATTATTCATCTATCACCACTAACCTATTTCACGCCTTGGAAATCTGACAGAAAAATCTGAAATATTAGGCTGTAATTAACGTCGCTTTTTTGTTGGTCTCCCCTGGCTGTTACACTCCGTTTTCTATGACACGTTTGAAAGCATTTCTCACTTGCTCGTGTGTTTGATCGATTACAAAGGGCGTGGGAAATGGTGTTCATGTATTGTCAAATACATATGCGGAATGGCGCACACGCACGCACAGAGACACAGGGACGCACACATCGAATATATACGCACACTTACGCACACACATGTATATATCATCCATCCCTCTGTCCACTCACCCGTCCGTCTGTCCCTCTACCCTTCCATCCATCTATCCATTACCTCCTACCAATCCATCCATCCCAAACTACTCATCCATCTATCCATTTCCACCCACTCACCTTCCTTCCACCCTTTCTTCCATCCATCTTTCTATCCACCCATCCATATACTCATCCATATATCCATCCCCACATATCCACCCATCCATCCATCTATCCAACCCTACCTACCTACCACACATCTATCCATCCCCACCTACCTACCCATCCATCCATCTATCCATCCCTCCATCCACCCATCTATCCATCCCCATCTAACCATCCATCCATCCATCCATCCATCCATCCATCTATCCATCCATCCATCCATCCAACCATCCATCCATCCATCCATCCCTCCATCCACCCATCTATCCATCCCCATCTAACCATCCATCCATCCATCCATCCATCCATCCATCTATCCATCCATCCATCCATCCCAACCCATCCACAATATACGAATCAAAGTGAAAGTCCTTTTTCTCCAGAAGTCCAACCTAGCTCGACCTTCCCCAAAGACACGAGGGAGAGAAACGTCGATCCTATTAAGGTATAATGAAACCGTTTCCTCCTGTAGGCTTATGGTTGAAAATATTTTTTTGATTTTGTTGTTGTTGTTGCTGTTGTAGAAGTGATATATTTTTTCTCAAGATGAGGTCTGAGGTTAAGAGGAGGAGGATTTGGTATGGATTTTGTCTGTTGTGGGATTATTGTTTGTTGGTGTTGTTGTTGTTGTTGTTGTTGGTGGTGGTGATGGTGGTGGTGTTGTTGTTGGTGGTGGTGTTGGTGTTGGTGTTGTTGTTGTTGTTGTTGTTGGTGGTGGTGATGGTGGTGGTGTTGTTGTTGGTGGTGGTGTTGGTGTTGGTGTTGTTGTTGTTGTTGGTGGTGGTGGTGGTGATGGTGTGGTGTTGTTATTGTGGGTGGTGGTGTTGGTGTTGGTGTTGGTGTTGGTGTTGTTGTTGTTGTTGTTGGTGGTGGTGGTGGTGGTGTTGGTGGTGGTGGTGGTGTTGGTGTTGCTGATGTTGTTGGGTGTTCATCTGTTGTTGTTATTCATTTTCTTGGATTTTATTTTGTTAGCTTTGTCGTTTGTTTGTTATAAATGGTGACATTTTTCAAAGGAAAAAGATATATATTTGGAGTGTTGACTTAAATTCCCTCATTATATCGATATATTTGACCAATATGGTTTTTTTCCAAATGTTTTCGCGTTCTATTTCCCGCGTAATTTCATTTGGCTCTTTCCTCTTGCCAAGCGGAGAGCAGCTCATTTCAAAAGCCTCTAATCCGAGAAGAATTAATTTCCGCGCGAGGGCTAATATTCTGTGCATTTTTGCGGTCTGCGAAGGGTCGAGTTTCATTGGGTTAAGGGATTAATTAGATCGTTTAAAGGTATTTATGCTTTGCTTTTTTCTATAAAATCGAATGCTTTATTGATTGGCTTAAGGTATGGTATGCTGGAAAAAGGTTATTATTAAATAAATAACATTTTGTTTTCAGTTTGGTGACATGTATGAGTACTTACGTCCGACATACGTACACAAGTATATGTATACATGCTTGCATGCATACATGCACACACACAACATACCCACGAAAAACACAGCGCAACATGTATACATACATACACACATACATATATACACACACACACACACACATACATACATACATACATACATACATGCATGCATGCATACGTACATATATACAAATACACCCCCTCCCCCTCCCCAATTCTGGCGGTCGAGTCCAAATCTCGCGCGTTCCACGTCGCTGCTCCCGAGGACCTTGGCGGCGGCGGCGGCGCGGTGGGGACAGCGCTCGGGACTCCTCTCGCCAAGTCACCCACTCCTTCATCGTGATTAACTCATCATTTCCTTAATGAGGATGCGATGTCCTTTCCTCCCGGAGGATCATTTTCTCCTTCTCCTAATGATCGCTGCGTCTTCGAGGGGACGTGTTCATTATCGAAACCACAGGCCAGTTTGTAGGAGGGACGGCGGGGTTCTTCGCGGCGGCCCCACGAGGTCGCCCGGGTGCTTGGAGTCGAATTAGCCTTAGATGGGCTTGTACGCTGTGAAGTACTAATTAGAAACTAAGGGTTTGTACGGCAGGGCTTTTGTTGTTGTGTCGGGGGGGGTGTATCGGTTTTAGACTAGTTGTTGTTGTATGGACTTTATATAAGAGGGCTTTTGCTATTGTATCGGCCTTATACAGTAGGGTTTTTGTTGTATCGGCTTTTTACAATGGGATTTTTGTTGTATCGTTTTTATGTAATTGGCTTTTTGTTGTAGTTTTGGATTTATACAACAGAGTTCCTGATGTTGCATCGCCATAACAACAAAACTCGTTGTTATACCGGCTTCATAGAACAGCGATTCGTTGTAGTATTGGGATTATACAACAAGGATTACGTTATTGTCCCACATTAATACGACAGGACCTTTGTAGCACCGTGTTTATGCATCAGGCCTTTCGTTACTTGTACCGGTTTTATGCAGCAGGGCTTTTGCAGTCGCGCCAGCCGGGATTCCAGGGCGTATGATCATGGCGGTCCTCTGCGGCGTGACTGGTCGGGAGTGGGAGGGGCGGGGTATGGCGGTGGGGGGAAGGGGGGGGGGGGCGTGGAGGGACCTGCCTGCCTGTCTGCTGCCATCTGCCGTGCCTCTGCCCCGCGCGCTGTGTGTGTGTGTCGCATCTGTCTGTCTTGTTGGGCTGGTTGAAGTCTCCATGTCTTTTCTCTTTTTATTTCTCTCTCGCTCTCTCCTTTTTCCTTTTTACACGTCTGTATCTATCTGCCTGCCTGTCGGTGTTTGTATGTGTCTGTTTGTCTGTCTTGGTCTGTTTGGCTGTTTGCTGTATATCTGTCAGTCTCTCTCTCTCTCTCTCTCTCTCTCTCTCTCTCTCTCTCTCTCTCTCTCTCTCTCTCTCTCTCTCTCTCTCTCTCTCTCTCTCTCTCTCTCTCTCTCTCTCTCTCTCTCTCTCTCTCTCTCTCTCTCTCTCTCTCTCTCTCTCTCTCTCTCTCTCCTCTCTCTCTCCCTCTCCTCTCTCTCTCTCTCTCTCTCTCTCTCTCTCTCTCTCTCTCTCTCTCTCTCTCTCTCTCTCTCTCTCTCTCTCTCTCTCTCTCTCTCTCTCTCTCTCTCTCTCTCTCTCTCCCTCTCTCTCTCCCTCTCTCTCCCTCTCCCTCTCCCTCTCTCTCTCTCTCTCTCTCTCTCTCTCTCTCTCTCTCTCTCTCTCTCTCTCTCTCTCTCTCTCTCTCTCTCTCTCTCTCTCTCTCTCTCTCTCCCTCTCCCTCTCCCTCTCCCTCTCTCTCTCTCCCTCTCTCCCTCTCCCTCTCCCTCTCCCTCTCCCTCTCCCTCTCCCTCTCCCTCTCTCTCTCTCTCTCTCTCTCTCTCTCTCTCTCTCTCCCTCATATCTATATATCTGTCTATTTATCTGTATATATATATCAGCATGTTTTCGAATGTGATTTTTGTTTCTGTGTTCACATAAAAATCTCGAGTCTGACCCTTAGCGCCCGAATTCACCCGCTGAAACAGGTCACGTGACCCATCGACTCGAATCTTCGCTGCTCGCAACTGAATTCTCCTGAACAGCATTCCTCGCTTATTCAACACAATCTCACTTAATTGCTTTCAGATAACTTCAGTTCCGCTTAGATGTAATTTGCATATGCAGATGCAATGCGTTGGAAAAAAAAGAAAAATCTCGCATTCCAGAAACTTTTTAATTTCGAGTGTTGAAGTTTGATTGAATATGATTTTAGCGATGAGTTTCTTTCCCTAGCGTTTGGCATTAGTTTTAGGTTGGTGCGGGTTTTAGATTGGGTTTATAGATTGTTTTTAATATATATATATATATATATATATATATATATATATATATATATATATATATATATATATATACATACATACATACAT
>NC_091553.1:28668700-28673700 GCF_042767895.1 Penaeus vannamei
GTTCCTCGTACCCTCCTCCCTCCCCCACTCCCTTATCCACATGTCACTCTCCCTCTCCCTCTCCCTCTCCCTCTCGTTGGTCGTATTCTCCGTTTTCCTTTGTTCTCCATTCGTCATTCTCCACCACGATGAAGTGGGAGGGAAAGATTACATTTCCCGCAAGAGGGATCATTATTTTTTTCGTTATTCTTCCACCTTTTCATTTATATTTCATCAGATATATAATTTTCATCGCGGGTTCTGGCAGGGGGAAGGGGAAAAGGATACGATAGGGTGAACGTGGAGGGTGGAAGGGTGAGGCGGGGGAGGGAGGAGTGGGTGGAAGAAGAGGGATAGGAGGGGGGACGATGGAAGAGTGGAAGAAGGGGGTGGAAGATTAGGGAAGGGGGAGGAAGGGAGTGGAAAGGTGGAAGAGGGGAGATGCGAGATAGTGTGGGTTTTTAAAAAATAAGGAAAGGGGGAAGAGAGGAGAGAAGAGAGAAGGGGAAGGGCGTATGGGGAGGGGAGGGGAAGGGTGGCGGAGGGAGCTATAAATGGCCGAGATAGGGACTCCTCAAGGCCAGGATACCTCGGCGCATTCCTGGGTTTTACTAGCGACTTGTTTCGTGTATTGTGCCGGAGACGGACTTAGAGGCGGGGGGGCGCGGGCGCCTTCTTCTCGTTTCGCCCTCTCATTTTAATATTGTGTTGTATACGTAGATAGAGGGAGAAGGGGAAAGAGTGGGAGAGAGAGGGAGATGGAGAAAGAGGGAGAGGGAAAGAGAATGAGAGGTCGGTGGTCGTTCTCCTTGCTAAATCCGGCTGTTTTGACTCTCTCTCTCTCTCTCTCTCTCTCTCTCTCTCTCTCTCTCTCTCTCTCTCTTTCTCTCTCTCTCTCTCTCTCTCTCTCTCTCTCGTTCTCTCTCTCGTTCTCTCTCTCGTTCTCTCTCTCGTTCTCTCTCTCGTTCTCTCTCTCGTTCTCTCTCTCGTTCTCTCTCTCTCTCTCGTTCTCTCTCTCTCTCTCTCTCTCTCTCTCTCTCTCTCTCTCTCTCTCTCTCTCTCTCCTCTCTCTCTCTCTCTCTCTCTCTCTCTCTCTCTCTCTCTCTCTCTCTCTCTCTCTCTCTCTCTCTCTCCCTTTCTTTCTTTCTCTTTCTCTCTATCTCTTTCAGTCTGTATGTGATTGTCAGATTTTTAATTTTCCTTTGAAGCGGAAGTGAGAAAAATAATCTTAATTTTAAGGATGAAGTCTTTAGCCCGTGACGACGAGGTATGTTAATCCCCGTCTCATTTTATGTTAATTTATCCCAAAGCAAGAACGGCAAGCCAACCACGTACGTCAGAAATCACCTCATAGGCCTATGTGTCCCGAGAGATTTCAGATCGATTTTTTTACATCTTTATTACCAAGGGGCGGGGTTGGGGGATTTTAACAGCCGCTAACAAAAAAACAAACAAAAAAACAAAAGCAAAAAACAAAAACAAATCACAAAGGGCTTCGCGTAATGACACGAAGGATAATGAAAGAGCATCGAAGTTGTGAAAGTTGTGGAGACTCGAGGGTGCTTGTAACGGCAATTGTCTTCCCCCCCCTACCCACTACTCCCTTTCCTCCCCCCTGAAGACATAGTTATACTAACACCCCCGATGGTCACACGCACACCGCGCTGAGGAACAACGCACCGAGAACCATCGCAGGAGAGATCACAGCTGATGGAGAAGAATCGCACCGTACTTGGGAAACGGATGCCAGACCCAGAGTCGAGTAGGCCTATGCTACATTGCCGTGATATTGCCACGAAGGACAGCCTTGCTCAATGAACTACAAGCAATATAGAAAGATTGTCAATATTGTATAGAGTACTTGACTGTAAATATTGTATAAAGTAATCAGAGATTCGAAGAAACCGATTTTGTTGCGATAATAAAACACGAGAGAGTATGTGGGTTTGCTCCGCCACTTTTTCAACATCTCGCCGATTCATTTTCGACTCCTGTTCTTTGTGCGATCTTGCTAGTTCGCGTCCCAGGACCTCAATCCTATATCCTATCCTGCTGGAAAGTAAAAAAAAAAAATATATATATATATATATTATAGGGGGGGAGGGTGTTTTGCGAGGAAGGATACTGGAAAAGGAAGAAGTTGGATTGGTATGAATGGTCGACTTTTATTGGAATTTAAAAAGTCGATGAGACGAGTTGTTCGTGTTTGATTTTTTATTGTTTTTTTTCAGCTCCCTTCTTCACTATCCTCCCCTTTCTTCCATTTCTCCTCATTTTCCTTGTCCTCCTCCTCCATTTTCTTCATCCTATCCTGTAATATGTCGCTGACTCCCAGTGCCCTTAATTTTTAGTATCATTATCATCAATATTATTATTATTGTTGTTGTTGATTATATTTATAATTATCATTGTTACTATGTTTAATGTTAATTAATATTATTATCATTATCATTGCTACCATTTATACTAATACTGTCCTTATTGTTATTGCCTTTATCGTGACGTTCGGGGCAAGATAGGCACAGGTATTCGAAGTAGGGTCGGGGCCGGTTGCCAGGTACATTCCTTCGTCGATTTATGATGCTGATAATCGAGCATTTTGGTATTTGACCTTTTCATAGAATATGATTTTTATTGTATTTATATTTTGCATTTTTTTGAGCTAGTTATTTTTTATGGTTATTGTTATTATTATTATATTGTTTTTGTAGTTAATAATGATATTGATATCATTATTGCTTTTGATATTATTATTATTACTTTTAGTAGTAGTAGTAGTAGTAGTATTGTTAATATCATCATCATTATTATTATTGTTGTTGTAATTATTATTGTTATTGTTATTATTGCTGTTATTATCAGTTATTGTTAGAATTGTTATTACTATTTTTTTGTTTTATTGATATTATTATCATTATTTTTATTATTTTTAAATTGTTATTATTATTATTATTATTATTATTATTATTATTATTATTATTATTATTATTATTATTATTATTATTATTATTAGATCTAGCTTAGGTGATCCATTTTACGTTATGTCCTTCATTTAATTGGTTATTTTTTATATTGTTTTATTTATCGATCTATTTTCTACTCATCTATTTATTTATCTATTTTGTTTAATGGTTGAGTGCCGTCCGTCCCCGCTGGAACGTGCGGTCAGGAATGGCTAATCGCGTCGTTCATGAAACACGCCAGTTTTGGATGTAATTGTCGCGTTTACTGATCCATGTCGTTAGGTTAATCGCGAGCCGATGCGTCCCCATTGTTATGGTTGATTTGCAAGATGCATTGCAATCCTAACAAGCCTCGGATAAGGTATTCCAGTAGAGACATTGCATTTAATTACGATCGGCTCTTGATGACACGCCTTCCCTTGTCATCCCCCCCCTCCCCCCGGTAAAAAAACTCCGCAACCCTAATTACCCTCTCGTGTTCGCAGTAATGTAATTAAGCCCCAGAGACCCTGTGGCGGGGGTGGTGATGCTAATGGGGATGATGTAAGTGATGGTAATAATGGTGCTGGTGATGATGTAAATGATGGTGCAAATGATGTAAATAATGATAATGATGGTGCAAATAACGATGGAAACGATGATGCTAATGATGGAAATGGTGATGCAAATGACGATGCTAATGATGAAACAAACGATGATGCAAATGACGATGCTAATGATGATTACGCTCCATGTGGGAATGCGGAGTCGCTGACGTGAGGGAGACGAAGGCGGCGGCTCAGGAGAATCACGCGCGGACCACACAGGGCGCCGCGTCTTCCTGGGTCTTGGGGGGGGGGGGTAAGGGAGAGGAGGGAAGGGGGAAGGGAGAAGATGAAAGGGGGAAGGGAAGGAGAGGAGGGAAGGGGGAAGGGGGAAGGGAGAACGGAGACGTGGGAAGGGGGAAGGGAGAACGGAGAGGAGGGAAGTGGGAAGGGAGAACGGAGAGGAGGGAAGGGGGAAGGGAGAGGGAGGAGAGAGGGGAGTAGGGGGCGTCTCGGGATCTGTTGGGCGTCTGAGATTCGTTAATTTTTCCTGGAAGGTGCTGGGTGGTTGTCTTTTTTGTTTCCAATTTTTTTCGTTTCCATTTGTATTATCCTTTTTTATTTTCTATTTTTTCTTATCTATTATTTTTTTACCTTGTCATCGCCATGTACGTTGTTCCTTTTTTCTCTTTTTTTCCTCTTCTTGTTCTCACCTATCTCTTCATCCTTTTCGTATTCTCAAATGTATCTGTTTTTTCTGTCTTCTTCAATCCTATTTTCCTTTTTTCATCTTCGTTTCCGCCTTTTCTTCATTCTCATTTGCTTTCTTCCTGTTTGTGCTACTATTCCTCTTTTTCATTGTCCTCGCTCTCCTCCTCCTCTTCGCCTTCTTCCTTCTCTTTCTCATGATCATTATCCAGTTTCTCCTCCTCCTCTTTGTGCAGTTCCATTTCGCTTTTAGTCTGTATCGTCCACCTGATGCTGTGCCTGATACCATTGTTAGCGTCCAGTGGCAGTATTCACGACGCCAGGTAATGTCCAAGCCTGGCATTGGTATTTCTAAGACGGTAGTAAAACCCCAAAAAGACCCCCAAGAAGACCCTCAAGAGACCCCAAAGACCCCCCAAGAAGACCCTCAATAAGAACCCAAAAGACCCTCAAAGAAGACCCCAAAAGTCCCTCAAAGAAGACCCCAAAAGTCCTTCAAGAGGACCCCAAAAGACCCTCAAGAAGACCCCAAAAGACCATCAAGAAGGCCCTCAATAAGAACCCAAAACACCCTCAAAGAAAAACCCAAAAGATCCTCAAAGTAGACCCCAAAAGACCCCCTAAGAAGACCCCAAAAGACCCCCAAAGACCCCCAAAAGACCCCTACTAAGTAGCGATAAGACCAGACCGGTTTCGAAGCGACCCCACAATACCGCGCGGACAAAATCTATTAGCAGAACAATTGCGCACGAAGGAGACTGGCGGACGTAATGATGTTATCCCCGGCTGTCAGGCATGTCGGGAGTCATGTGATGTGAGGGGGAAG
>NC_091553.1:28678700-28686200 GCF_042767895.1 Penaeus vannamei
ATAAAAGAAAGAAATGAGATGAACGAAGGAATTATGTCATAAAAATGATTATTTTTGACCGGCTGCGGGGACTTCGGTTTAAAGCAGTTTCGATTTCCGTTGATGCTAAAAAAAATTACTCTTACCAAATTGGTTATCATTGACTGGCAGACGTTTGCTTTGTTCACGTGGAAATTATTTCAGTCCGAGCGGTTGTTCCAATTAGGTTGAAATTATCATATCGAACGTTATACACGGCCACTTGTGTTCGGTCGGTTAAAAAATCGCACACGCCCACAGCCGCACACGGATAAGGACACGTACTTGTACACGTAGACACGTAGATACATACACACATACACACGCACACGCACGCAGGTGTGAAATCGGAAATTTATTTGCACTATCATTTGCAAGCTTTCAATAGGAAC
This sequence comes from Penaeus vannamei, assembly GCF_042767895.1. NCBI lineage: Eukaryota > Metazoa > Arthropoda > Malacostraca > Decapoda > Penaeidae > Penaeus > Penaeus vannamei. Next base: position 28,679,111 of record NC_091553.1, read on the forward strand.
AATTCACAAGCTTTTTATAACGCCTCTTCCAGGTGTTTTTCAAATGACTAATTAGCTGCTTGTGACAGTAGTTATTACAAAGTTGTTTGCGTTTTTAAGGCATTGCCAGAAAATCAATGCGATTCTCGTGTTAAAGTTTATGATGTTAGCCTGTTTGTCTCTTTCCTTTCCTTTTTCTTATTGTCGTTAAGATGTGCAAGGATATATTCAGTGAATCGTGAGGTTAGTATTTGAAAAGGATTAATCGTCAGCCGTTTGATCAGTTAATAAGATTTAGAGAGATTTAAAAAAAGGAAAATTAAGTGATGTTGATTTTTTGTGTGCGTCTGATTTGCATGCGGTTCTCTAACGGTTGGTTTTAAATGAATCTGAATTTTCCTAATGTTTGTTAATTAGTTCTGCAGTCGAGTTCATTTTTTAAAATTTAAATTGAAATATTCGTTGGATATTTAATTAGTGGAATTCGTTATAAAATTGTCTTTGAATTAATTGGTCATTCGTTTTTTTATGTGATGTAGGTTAATATTTTGTTTGAAATGTTTGTAAAGGCAGCTTCTTGTGTATTGAAACGCTATCAGTGATTGCCTTTTAAAGTGACGGGCTCAACAAACCACACGTTTTTAATAGAAGTTGAAGAGGCTTGTAAAATGGCAACATTAAGAAAACGTTGTCTTTCCCGCTGCGAGAAAGAAAAAAATATGCGTCACTATTATATATTTCATCTGTCGCGCCAGCGTTTTTTCTCTCGCTCTCTCACGCACGAAGACGTACAGGAATTGTTGAAAATGTATTACTCTGTGATAACTAAGGTGTACGTATGCGTGGTTGTGTGTGTGTGTGTGTGTGTGTGTGTGTGTGTGTGTGTGTGTGTGTGTGTGTGTGTGTGTGCGTGTGCGTGTGCGTGTGTGTGTGTGTGTGTGTGTGCGTGCGTGCGTGCGTGCGTGCGCGCGCGCATATATATATATATATATATATATATATATATATATATATATATATATATATATATATATATATATATATATATCTGTGTGTGTGTGTGTGTGTGTGTGTGTGTGTGTGTGTGTGTATGTATGTATGTATGTATGTATGTATGTATGTATATATCTGTGTGCGAGGTATACTGGGAAAGAACATATAAAAATATAAGAAAACTAACGATTCGTATGAAATTGAAGGCAGAAAAATGGCGAAAACGAACATAAGAGACCATTAGAATTAAAAAAACGTAAAAAGGTAAATTCCCCCTCGTGTTATTTTTCTTCTTTTCTCCGCCATTTCCACGGACCATTTGCCTTTGTGTGGCCGGACAATAAAGACTTACAAGAATACAAGACACATCTTAATAGAATTCCTTTCTATTTCCATTTACCGTGCGGTCATTAGAAGAGGGGTGGGGAGCGAGGGGGGAGAGGAAGGGGAGGGGGGAGGGACACAAACCCTCACCCCCTCTAAACCCTCCACTCCACGTCTCTTGGTCTTTCTTCACACTTCATGCCCCTCCTCGTCCTCCCGTACTCCTGTGTTTCTTCCTCCTCTCTCCCTCTCCCCCAACCCCCCTCTTCCCAATGCACTCCTATACCCACGCCCGCACCCCTCCGAGGCCTTCTATATCCTCATGCCCCACCACCCCATACTTTCATTTTCTCCTCGTCTCGCCCATGCATTCCCACCCCTCATTCCCTTTCTCCTCCCACTCATGATCTACCATCCATTCCGGTTCCCCGCACTATTATCCGTCCTCATCCTCCTGCTCCTTGTCCCTCCTGTGTCCTCCGACCCTAGCCTCATCACTCATCCACACTCATCCCTTTCACCCACCCTCATCCCCCATTCCTCATCCATTCCACCCATCCAGGTCCTCTCCCCATCCACTGTCACCCATTTCCATCCCGCCTGACCACCCTTCGCCCAGCCCCACTCTCGGCCGCGCCTTCCCCGAAACTCAAGAGCTAACCCGACCTTCCCGCCGGTAGGTCAGTCGAAAGGGGAAGGTCGGTGGTACCTTTTTTCCCTCGCTGCCATTCATCCGCAAGCTCAGACTTTTCTCCCCTTCCCTTCCCTCTCTCCCTCCCTTTCTCCTCTCCTTGTCTCTTCTTTTCCTCCCTCGTTCCTGTCTTCTGCTCGCCTTCCTCCCTCTTCTTTCCTCTCTCCCGCATATACCAAAGGCGCGCGCGCACACACGCACAGGCGCACACACACACACACACACACACACACACACACACACACACCACACACACACACACACACACACACACACACACACACACACACACACACACACACACACACACACACTCATACACGCACGCACGCACGCACGTACACACCAGAGAGAGAGAGAGAGAAGAGAGAGAGAGAGAGAGAGAGAGAGAGAGAGAGAGAGAGAGAGAGAGAGAGAGAGAGAGAGAGAGAGAGAGAGAGAGAGAGAGAGAGAGAGAGAATATAGAATGAATCGAGAGAATAGAAAAATAGTGATAGTAAGGTCGCATAAAGTGCGAGTGATTACGCGAGAGGGAATAAGAGAGAGGGAGAGAGAAAGAAAAAGAACAGAAATCAAGAAGACCCTCCCTTCCCCTCCCCCTCCAAGCTTTGTAATTACGCACTTCCTCGAGTTTCCTCCAAGTTGAGTGCACTTCTCGATTAAGTGGTCCCCTCATCAGATTTTTTCATGAATGATAATCTCGGATAATGCACCGAGTCATGAACAGCGAATATTAACTCGAACGGGAGAGAAAGGACTGAGGGAGACGTCACAGGCTGAAGCCAACAGGTCTGGGCGTTTCACTGCATATGGTTTCAGTTGGGCCAATTTTGTCATGTTTTTAAGATCGATGTGCTTGAAAGGTCGTCGTATTTCATATGAATAGATTGATTTGTAAATCCATGGATGGATTTATAATATGTACACACACATGTGTATATATAGAATGTATATTGTGTAGACTTTGATTAATCCAAAGGTTGCCAAATGTTGATGAGTTATATATTGTTATACCTGTATTTGTCCCTATTTTTCTTCAACGACGAATGTGCGTATGTTCTTAATTAGCTTGCCCCCCCCTTCCTTCCCCCACATCCACACACCTCCGGTCACAGCCATGTAAGTCACGACCGCACTGCGCAAGGGGCCTGAGTGGGTCGCAGGTGAGAGGGATCGGGACCTTAGATAACCCAGGTCACGGAGAGGCGCAGTCAGGCCGGGCGGCGGCATCTGCGGCTGGGAGAGTGAGCAGCTCCCACATGGCTTAGCGGATTCGTAGGTAGTTTCCGCGTGTGGCTTGGTCTTGATCCAGCACTTAATTAAGCCGGAGCTTTGTGTGGCTTAATTCCTCGCGCTTTTCTTTTATTTCCATTTTTAGAGAGAGAGAAAAATATATATATCCCCGCGCCGTCACTTTCGGAAACTTGATCCCCTCCCCTCTCCTCTCGCTTTCCCCTCTCCTCCCGGCCTTTCTCTTTCTAGCCCCTTCGCTGCTGGTCCCTATCCTCCCCTTCCCTCCCCATTCTGAAGGATGTTGACTAACCCCTTTCCCGGTGCCTTGCAGGGTGGAGGACGCCGGTCAGGAGGCTCGTGGGTAAAGAGCCCAGGAGTGCGGCGCCCCGAGGTATCCCAGGTGACGCTGCAGGGATGGCTGTACAAGCAGGGCGCCGACGGCCTGCACCTCTGGAAGAAGAGGTGGTTCGTCCTCTCCGAGTACTGCCTGTACTATTACAAAGGTAAGATCTGTAGAAGCAGATGATGTTTTTTAGATCTTTTTTTCAGTCACGGTTATGAGTAAGATTAGTTATTAATGAGGCAATTATCATCGTTTCCTCGTGCCTTTGTTCAGCATCATCCCCTCTCGAGCTTGATCACAAGACAAGCCGGGGATGGGGGCCGAGGAAACGTCCCATTGTGAAGTCTTTATGTAAGACGACCCTCGATGGGGGCTGGCGACGCATCCCGCACCAACCCGCACTCTTCTTGTCGTCCTGACGTCCTCTCGTGCCGGAAGTAAGTCAAGGGAGGGGGGTGGAATACGTAGATGACATCATTATGAGCCAGGTGCTGTCTTCATACTTCATCTGTCGCGAAAATATGATGGATGCGCGGCGTGCATATCAGCTCCACAATGTGCGCGGCGGGGCGTAATGCAGGTTTTTTGTTGTTGTTGTTGTCTGTTGCGTTCGAAACGTTTGAAGACCAGCCGTATGTTTTTTTTTTGTGAGTATCAGAAGTGACTTGCCTGACAATCAGTAGAAAATTTGTTTTGCGATTCAGAAATGAGTGATAAATAAAAAGCTTTAGGGTTTTTGAAGTGTTAAATTTCGTATCAGGATAATGAAATTAATATAGCGAAGCCACATTGGACAAAGTCGAACTAGTTGAGGCGGGGCCGACGCGGATCTGCGAATAGAAGCCATTGGCCAGAGGGACCATAGAAATCGAAATTCTATCTCCAGGTATTTGGCGCATTATTACATACATTTCCACGGGAAATATTCGACTTCAAATTACGGTCGTTTTCATTCCAAATGCCCCAGATCATATACGCCTTACTTAAACGACCCGTTGATGAGGGCTAATTAGGGTAAAAGTCGGCAATTACTTTTGAATCCAGTAATTGTCGTATGGTCGCCATAATTACTCAGCGACGGAGGTACAAAAACGCAAATATTTCCACAAAGGCGAACTGGAATCGCTCCGCCCATCTTTGTTGTGGCGACTTGTCCGTTGTCTTCGAAACGGCTTCGACTTCGGCTTAAATATTTGGCTTAGTTGATCTCAGGTTCTGCAGGAATGTTGTACATAGGAAAGGCGTGTACAAGGGCACGTACACATTTGAATGAACGTGAGTGTTTACATTTGCGGGCATGTACTCGCCTGCTTTGATTGTTTCTGTTTCTTCTCGTATGTTTTCTTCTTTTTTTTTTTTTTTTTCTCTCTGCCTCTTTTTTCTTTTTCATTTTTGGACTCTGCCCGAATTCCCGTTCCTTCTCATCATTTGTTTGTTTGTCTTAACTCTCACCCTTTCTTTGCCTTTTCCCATTCTTTCCCTTGCTCTTCCTTCCCTCCCTCCCTTTCCCTTCTCTACCCTTCTCTTCCCTTCCCTTTCATTTCCTTTCCTCCCCTCCCCTTTCCTCTCATCCCCTCCCCTTTCATTTCCTTTCCTCCCCTCCCCTTTCCTCTCATCCCCTCTCCTTTCCTCTCCTCCCCCTCCACTCCGGTTCCCTCCCTCCCTTCCCTCCAACTTCTCCCTACCTCCCTTCCCTCCAACTTAATCCTACCTCCCTCCTTACTTGTCTCTGTACCTCTCTGCCTTCCTTCCTGCCCACTCACCCTCCTTCCCATCCCCCTCCCTCCCTCCCTCCCTCCCTCCCTCATTCTCCCCACCAACCATAACTCCCTCCCTCCCTTCCTACTCACTTTCCGCCCCTACCTCCCTCCCTACCCACCCCCTCCTTACTCACTTTCCCTCCCTCCTTACTCACTTTCCCTCCCTCCCTACTCACTTTCCCTTCCTTCCTCCCTTCCCACATTCCCATTTCTCTCCCTCCCTCCCCACCTTCTCACCTCCCTCCCTCCCTCCCCACCTTCTCACCTCCCTTCCCACCTCCCTCCCTCCCTCCCCACCTCACCTCCCTTCCCACCTCCCTCCCTCCCTCCCCACCTTCTCACCTCCCACCCTCCCTCCCTCCCCAATAAGGCAAGAAGTCCAGTACGGATAACCTGCCGATGTGTCACCTGATGTAATGTGATCTCCCGCCCGCCCGCCCTGGCTAGCGTGCCGACGTGTCCTCACTATCTCCCCACCCCCTTTTCTTACACGCAGAGGACTTTGCTTCACCTACCTATTTTTCTTTTACTCGTTTTCTGTCTCCCACTCTTTCTCTTTCTAGATTTTTTCCTTCTTTTTCTCTTCCTCTCTCTGTCTCTCTCCTTTCTCCGCTCCTCTCATCTCATCTCCCTCTCTCCCTCTCTCTCCCTCTCCCTCTCCCTCTCCCTCTCCCTCTCCCTCTCCCTCTCCTCCTCTCCTCCTCCTCCTCTCCTCCTCTCCTCCTCTCCTCCTCTCTCCTCTCCTCTCCCTCCCTCTCCCTCCTCTCCCTCCTCTCTCTCCTCTCTCTCTCTCCTCTCCTCTCTCCTCTCTCTCTCCTCTCCCTCTCTCTCTCTCTCTCTCTCTCTCCTTCTCTCTCTCTCTCTCTCTCTCTCTCTCTCTCTCTCTCTCTCTCTCTCTCTCTCTCTCTCTCTCTCTCTCTCTCTCTCTCTCTCTCTCTCTCCATCTCCCTATATCCCTCCTTCTCATTCCCTCCATCTCCCTTCATCCCTCCTTCTCTCTCCCTCCATCTCCCTTCATCCCTCCTTCTTTCCCTCTCTCCCTATCTCCTTCCTTCCCTCTCTCTCTATCTCCTTCCTTCCCTCTCTCCCTATCTCCCTCCTTTCCTCTTTCTCTATCTCCCTCCTTCCCTTTCTCCCTCCCTATATTCCCCTCTCATTCTCTCTATATCTTTTCCTCACCCTCCCGCTTCCTTTATCTTTGCACCTGTCAACTACCCCTCCTCCCCTTAATGCACCTGTATGTTGCATCCAGTCCCTTCCCTTGTCGGGAATGCTGTAATGGTTCTCGTATTTTTGCAAAAAACGACACGAATGTCGCCCTTTTTAAATATAAAACAATACTGCTCCTCTTGTTTCGTTTCATATATAAAAGACGACTTATAACAATCCCGCCTCAATAAAATCTGATTCTTATATCTAATTCTCCTCCCGCGGTGCAAGGATGGTGGCAAGGGAAGAGGGCAGCAGTGTGTTATGGGTGCACTGTTGCCATACCCGTGTGTGCATGTACCTGCTATTATCCCACGACCACCCCGGGCAACGGAGCGGCGTTAAGCGGGCCCGGTGTAGACATTGGGCCTAAGAATTCGCAGCAGCGGGAGTACCGTTCGCGGAATCGATGCCAGGTGGGATGAGGCGGCCGTTGGACACTCGTTACAGCAAAAATCGAAGAGCGAAGGATGAGCCGCGGGTTGGTGTGAGTGAGGTCTTGCAAGATTGCTCGGAATGTTGTTACTCTGGCCGACCCCAGACCCAGTGTTGCCACCT
>NC_091553.1:28688700-28691200 GCF_042767895.1 Penaeus vannamei
GGGATGGGTGGCGTTAGTGCGGCGAGTGGCCACCAGAGGGCTAGGGCAAGTCTCGTGGCCCCATTGGACTCGAGGCGAAAGAGTATGCGGAACTGGGGAGTCTGATGCACCATGCCATGCTCTGCCTCCGCTTGCGTCCTAGCAACATGGATGTGCGGCTTTGTTTATTCCATTATTGGGGACGGTGTGAGGTATTGTCACTGCTCGAATTCATCCAACCGGCCTTAAAACGCCCAGACACGAATACAGTCTCAGATAGGATCGCTCAGCCTTATAACGGTACCAGGCAGCCACGGGCCAGGGGCATGCCCGCCCCGCCAACGCTTTACTTTCTTCGGCAGTCCTTCCTTGTTGCTCTTCCACGCAGTCTTCCAGCTTTATAAATCACGTAACCATCGTGTTAGACCCGCCTCTCTCGCCCTTTAAATTTAAAAGGAAGGAATAGGCTTTGTAGCGGCGTGTTTAGAACGAGGTATGCAAGGGTTTAGCTGACCTGGCGCTGACACACTTTAACCCGTGGCTCTCGTCCAGCGCTTTCGTTCATCTCTCTCGCTGTGTTTACTCTGCACGACCTCTTTTGCCTTCTCTTTCGTTCTTTTTTTCTTTCTTCCACTTCCCCTCCTTTCAGTAGGCCGACATATGTATTTTCATATTGTGTTTTAGATCTGTATTGTGTATTCCAGTGTGGGTATTTTGCGTTTTCTTCTTTCGTATGAGGTCCTGACGTTGTGTACGAGTGGGCGTGTGGTGGAGAAAATAGTAGGCAGCGGCAGATGGGTACTGTGGCATGTGGGCATCGGGTCAGTTAAAGAAAGTCTGTGGTTGTGTGTGTTAGCGTCTGTGTCTCGCTCCGTGTTTCTCTCTCTTTATCTTTATCTCTCTGTCTCTTTCGTTATTTTATGTGAATGTTATTAACAGTACACTCTCCTTAGTATTCGCAAGGAAAATTAAGGGGAATGTTTTGAAACTGGAAATCTGAGTGAATATCTAACTCTTGATGTGGGTCAATATGTGATGTACAGTGCAGTGGCTTTCTGTCGAAGAAGTTTAGAAAAATGAATTAGTGGGAAATTATGATATTTTGATGTGATGTGCGTGTCCCGTCATTGAGATCGTGAAGCGAGTTAATCATGGTTAAGAAAAGCAGAAGAGGTAAGTTAACACCAATGTCTCTATATGATATTGTGATCATTAAAAGATTGATGTCTCGACTGCAATCGGTAGGAATCTGCTTAACGGTTTTGAGTTCGTACCGTTGATTAGACACGAGTGCCGAAGCCAAGGCAAATGCGATTACTAACCTAATCACGGTTTGGCGCGCCGGCACAAACAGACACACTGGAGTACAATGGGAGACCCAAACGCAAATACATACTTGCATGCACGCACACACACACACACACGCAGTCTCTCATGTGCAAGTATGTAGTCGTACACGCGCTCATAGACACGCACACACGCGTGTAAATACACACACGCACATGTACACGTACACGCACACGCACACGCGCACGCACACGCATATGTACATGCACATGCATATGTACATGCACATTCACACGCGCACACACGCACGCACACACGCACGCACGCACGCACGCACGCACGCACGCACGCACCCACACACCTACACACACACACACACACACACACACACACACACACACACACACACACACACACACACACACATATGCGCATCATCGTTATTGATTAATCTTTTGACGCCTGTATTGCAAAACTGTATTACATTTACATTGCAATAGTAGTAGTAGTAGTAGTAATTTCAATGGGAGTAATAGAGTAGTAGTAGTAGTAACTGTAGTAGTACTACTACTTGTCGTGATAGTAGTAGCAGTAGTAGTAATTGTATTATTATTAGTAGTAGTCATTGTAGTAGTAGTAGTAATTATAGTAGTTGTTTTATTAATTGTAGTAGTAGTAGTAGTAGTAGTAAGTGTAGTTTTAGTAATAGTAGAAGTAAAAGTATTAACTGTAGGAGTAGAACTAGAAATATTGACTGTAGGAGTAGAAGTAAAAGTACTAATTTTAGTAGTAGTAGCATTACTTAATAAATATTATTATTAGTAGTAATCATTGTAGTAGTATTAATGATTTAGTAGTAGTAGAAATGGAAGTATTAACTGTAGTAGTAGTAGTAGAAGTAGAAGCAGTAATTGTAGTAGTAGTTGTAGTAATTGCAGTAGTAGTTGTAGTAACTGTAATTGTAGTAGTAGTATTAGCAATTATAGTAGTAGTAGTAGTAGAAATAGAAGTATTAACTGTAGTAGTAGTAGTAGAAGTAGAAGCAGTAATTGTAGTAGTAGTTGTAATTGCAGTAGTAGTTGTAGTAACTGTAATTGTAGTAGTAGTATTAGCAATTATAGTAGTAGTAGTAGTAGAAATAGAAGTATTAACTGTAGTAGTAGTAGTAGAAGTAGAAGCAGTAATTGTAGTAGTAGTAGTAGTAATTGCAGTAGTAGTTGTAGTAACTGTAATT
>NC_091553.1:28696200-28711200 GCF_042767895.1 Penaeus vannamei
CGGCGCCGTTTATTCGACTAGTTGGTAACAGGAAAGCTTTGCCCTTGACTCTGAAAGGAAACTACTCCTCTGACATAATGCAGATACATTCTTTTTTTTAAGTGATTCTCCGTGAAAGAAACGTTTTGTCGGAACCGTAACAAGTGTGGTGAGGTTGTGATTCAAGTGTCAGAGTTGTTGTGGCGATAAGCTTCAACCTGGGAGAAAATAATTGGCATGCTGGATATTTTGGCGGCAGTCTTGGCCTGCTCCTTCTCCCTCTGTGTAATTGTTTCAAGAAGTTATCGAGCATCGGGCATGCGGGCAAGAATTCGCGCATGATAAACCGATGCCCCGTTTTTTTTCCTTTTTTTGACATCAAAATAAATACATTTGGCTGTCCTTGGGAGCGGTTGGCAGAGCACACGAACACTGGGGTGAGTTTTGTTTTTGAATTCGTGAAAGGTCAGTGTGTGTTGTGCTGGTGAGAGACAGACGGTTAAGCAGACGGATAGGGAGACAGACAGGGAGACAGACAGGGAGACGAACAGGCTGACTGACTGACAGATGAACAGACTGATCGGCGAACAGACAGACAGATAGACAGACAGACAGTTGGGGTGGGGGTCACAGGAAACAGTCCACAGAACACATGGGGGCACAGTTTTTATCGTTTTATCTTGGTTTATCGATCAAACTTGATTACGATAATAAGATGCTTGGCCTACATTTTTTTACTCCATATTTTTTACCTCTTCGTCTTTAGGGAATTATGACAAGGTTAATGAGGCAGATAATTAAGGAATTGCAAAGGAGAAAAAAGTCGATGTTATTCACCGTAAAGAAAACGTATCGGTGTTAGAGCTGAGGTGAAAAGGGGTTAAGTGGGAGGGGGGAGGGGGTTTGTGTTACCTGTTATGCCTTTTTTGTTCTTTGCAACCTCCATTTTCGAGGATTGTTATTGTCGATGATGTGATGTCAGTATTTTTATTGTTGTTTCGCTTCTGTTTTTGTTGTTATCGTCATTTTACTACTGTTGTTGTTATTATTATTATCATCTTCCCCACCACCACCATCACCATCATCATCATCATCATCACCAACATCACCACCATTACCTTCACCACCGCCACCAGAAACAACAACAACATCAGTTGTTGTTATTTTGTTATTGCTGTCATTATAATTATCGTTTTTCATTGTTACTGCTGATATTAGAAAATGTTTTGCATTTGCTTTTGTTCGGGTTGTTATTGTTCGATGTAGATTTTCCGTGTTTTTACTCGTATGCTCAAAAAGCACGATTTGTTTCGCGTCCTTGGATATGTATATGAAAGGTTATATACATATTTATAATAAAAGGTAGATTACGTAAACGCAGATGGTAAATATTGGTTAGATGACGTAAGAATTTGTGAAGGTTCAATGACAACGGGTGATTTCCAACTAATTAATCGGATCCGTTTTTTAGTTGATGCAGGATTTGCATTAGAAACATGATAATGTATTGCATTTCAATGAACGAGTGTTTCGAATAATTTCACGTAAGCCTTCATGTGATAGACATAGGCCTACATGTGATAAAGATTGGCATACATAATAAATATAGGTTTACATGTGATAAAGCTTGGCATACATGATAAATATAGGCCTACATGTGATAAAGATTGGCATACATGGTAAATATAGGCCTACATGTGACAGTCAATTTAATTCGCAAGTGATTTGATGTACACGTGTTGATATTCTCCCCCACCCCCCTGTTTTTGTGTGTGTGAACGAAGTTCGGTCATTGATTCGCCCCCCCCCCCCCCAAAAAAAAAAGAAAAGAAATAATAATAATAATAAATAATAAATAAATAAAAACAAATAAAGTAAAGTAAAATAAAATAAATAAAAGTAAAGGAATAGAATAATATAGATAATAAATAAATAAATAGATAGAAAAAAAGTGAAGAAGAATAAAAGGAATAAGATGATAACAAGAAATGAACTGTTCTTGACCTTAGGTTGTCCGGGCACCTTGAAGGAGGGGTGGAGCCGGGGGGGGGGAGGGGGGTGAAGGGAGGTAGGAGGGAGAAGGTTGGAGGTGAGGGGGTGTGGAGAGGGGGGAGGGGAATGTTGGAGGTGAGGGGGGAGGGCAGTGGGGGTCGTTTTGTAAGGGCGGGGGGTGAGGGGGGAGGAGGGAGGGTGAGGTTGTGAGTGTATGACGATATGACGGTATAGGTGTGAGGGTCAAGGTGTGGATCTGGAGGGAGAAGGGAGAATGAGGATGTGAGTGTATGAGGATATGAGGTTGTGAGCATGAGAATATAAGTTACATATAAGGATATGAGGTGTGTATGAGGATGACGTCTTGCCTTTAGGGATATGAGGTTGTGAGTATATGAGGATATGAGGAGAGTTTGAGGTTGTAAAGGTGTGTGTATGAGGATATGAGGTAAACGTGTGAGTGTATGATGAGGGTATGAGGTCGTGTATGAGGATATGAGTTTGCGAGTGTATTAGGTTGTGAGTGTGTGAGGTAAATATGAGGATGTGAGGTTAAGAGCAAATGGGGTATGGCTGTGAGTGTATGAGGTTGAGTATGAGAATATGAGGTGAGTATGAAGATATGAGATGAATCTATGAAGTGAGGGTGTGACTGTATGAGGATATGAGGTGAGGGTGGGAGTGTATGAATATGTGAGGTGAGGGTGAGAGTGTATAAAGATATGAGGTGAAGATGTGAGTGTATGAGCATATGAGGTAAGTGTATGAGGATGTGAGGTGAGGGTGTGGGTGCATGAGGGTATGAGGCCATGTGGGTAAGAGATTCGGGGATAGGATTATGAGTAGGGCGTAGGGTGTGAAACTGGACACTCGTTGTGGTATCTGGTTTATTATTATTAGGACGCCTGGTGATCGGCGAAGACGCCTCCTCGCTCGCTGGCGTCTCGTCGCGTGAGAACGTTACGGTACAAACAAGTTGATTTCTGCGCGCGATCATTGAACTGGGGGCTCTGAAGGCTTTTTTCTCCTTTTTGCTTTTTTATTCCCGGTGGAAGGTGTTTGTTTATTGGTTGTTAATGAGGAATGAAAATTGATATTAAAGGAACAGAGGAAATAGATATACTTATTATCGTGACGGGTTCAAAAGTCGGTGCTAAACTAGGCATAACAGAATTAATGAAGATTTTCATGGTCGAAATGGAGAAAATAGATACAGATGGTACTCATTACGGATGGAAGATTCAGAAATAACAGAAGTAATAAAGAATAAGACTTTCATGATAGAAGGATAGAGACTGTAGATAGATAAGATCACCATGACGGGTGCAAGAGTCAGTGCCGAAGTAGACACAACAGGATTACCTTTTCGACGTGAAAAGAACAACTCCGATAACTTAACTTTAGATAAGGCATGAACTAACGTCAGTATATATGCTTCATTGCGTTATTTAGTTGCAATTTCCTGGTCGTTCTGAGGTCGTTGTACGAACTTTTACTGAAGAAGAAGGAGGAGGAGGAGTCAGTGCGGAAACTTTTTCTTTCTCCAAATAAAATGTTAAAGTTGTCCCATCGTCGGCTCGTTCAACATATAAGGAAGTGTGCTTGCAGTCCTATGCTTGCGTTGGACAAACCTGTTGGCGGAGGGAGGGGGGAGGGGCTATTTTTTAATGGCCGATATTTCTGGCTCGTTATACGTTAAAAACATGAAGGTTTACGACACTTACAAATGCGCTTATTCCTTTCTGGCGATACGTGGCCATGCCTTCAGTTTACACGGCGCATCACGTTTCCTTCTGTGCTTTGGATGCCTCTCTTTTTTCTCTTTTCCTTCCATTCATTCTCTCTCTCTCTCTCTCTCTCTCTCTCTCTCTCTCTCTCTCTCTCTCTCTCTCTCTCTCTCTCTCTCTCTCTCTCTCTCTCTCTCTCTCTCTCTCTCTCTCTCTCTCTCTCTCTCTCTCTCTCTCTCTCTCTCTCTCTCTCTCTCTCTCTCTCTCTCTCTCTCTCTCTCTCTCTCTCTCTCTCTCTCTCTCTCTCTCTCTCTCTCTCTCTCTCTCTCTCTCTCTCTCTCTCTCTCTCTCTCTCTCTCTCTCTCTCTCTCTCTCTCTCTCTCTCTCTCTCTCTCTCTCTCTCTCTCTCTCTCTCTCTCTCTCTCTCTCTCTCTCTCCTCCTCCCTCCCTTTCCCTCCCTCCCTTTCCCTCCCTCCCTTTCCCTCTCCCCCTCTCTCTCTCTCCTACCCTCCCTTTCCCTCCCTCCCTCTCCTTCCCTCCCTCCCTCTCCTTCCCTCCCTCCCTCTCCCTCCTTCCCCCCCTCTCCCTCTCCCTCTCCCTCACCCACGCGTGTAACATTTTATCATCCAATCAGATAAGAATACTGAATTTAAAAAGGCGTAATTTCAAGGAAAGAAATCTTAACATTAATTGTGAAGCATTCCTTGTAGCCTTAATCACATTTCTTTCCAGCCTCGGAGATAAATGATCAAAATACCATAAATCCTCAATAAGCTTCACGAAATTCCATACACCAAAATCTAATTTAAAATCTAAGATAAAACAAAATTCCAGAAATCTATTGTCAAATTTCCAAAACTCCAGAAATCCAAAAATCTAAAATGTCACAATTCCAAAAATCTCAAAATGCCAAACTCTTTCCAGCCTGGAGGAAAAGTGGAGCAGCGGAAGCAGCGCGCGCCGGAGTGAGCGCCCTTCGGTCTCGTCCTTGGCGTCGACGGCCTCGCCCTCAGCCGACGAGAGCGACTCCGGCTTCCACGGCTACAGGTCGAGGAGGTACCGGTCCCCAGACGGCCGGTCACTGGACGAGGTTGGTGGAGGGTTCGGTCTTCTGTGTGGTTTGGGTTGGTGGTGTTCCAGAGAGGGCAGGGGTACGGTCTTTTGAGTTTTATATTAGCCTGTTTGTCACCTAGTTGTTGGATGTGACAGCACAGGTGGAATTTGTTTAGACTATATCGTTGTTCTCAGTGTTTTGCTTTGTTGCAGGCAAGCGAATCATCCCGACTCCAGGGCGACCGCCTGAACACTTCGTGCGACTCGTCCTTGATCCTGCGGCCCGGCGAACGGCAGCCCCTGTACGCCAACGCCCCGCCCAAGCCCAAGCGGCTGAACTCCTCCAGGGACTACAGCACCTCCCCGGAGCGGTCTCCCGAGCGGGACGAGAGAGACCCGCGGATCTACACGGACCATGGTGGCGGCAACGGCGCCGCGGACTCGCGCTCGCCCGACGCCCGAGGACTACACTTCCATCCTCCCTCCGCCGAGCGCAGAACTCCCGACGCGTACGGAGTGACGTCGGGCGGCGCGCGCGGGGATTACGAGGACGTGTATGGCGACAGCAATGGCTCCAGCTCCCTAGCGCAGAGTCCCATCCGGAAGCCCGAGCAGCGGGACTCGTTCGCCTCGTCCAGGAGCGGCGGGACGAGACTCTCCGAGGAGCTGCAGCTAGCCGACCCCATGAGGCCCACCTTCCGTGGCCAGGAGGACACGCTCCCCCGTGTCTCGAACCCGGACCCGCACCATCGCCACCGGCCGCAGGGGCCGCCACGCCCGCACAGCGCCGACTTCCTGGAGTACGACAGGCGGCACGGCAGCAACGACATGTGGTCCTATCGACGCGGCAGCGGCGGCGACCTCCCGAGACCCAACGAGATTCGGCCCAAGTCGTCCGTGGGTCAGAGCGACCTGGATCACTGGTCGGAGGAAAATTACGCTCAAAAGATGCGGCAGTCGTCGTTGTACCACACACACATGCACAGCAGACCCACGTCGAGATTCTCGGCAGCGGGGAAGGGTGAGAGTCCTGTCAGTGACCACCACCATCTGCACAGCCCCCACGGCGTCCCTCAACGTGTGCCACCTGCTGGGGCCGCCACGCCCGATCTCTACACGCCACACAAACCCTCGAACATGGCGCCGGGTACCACGAACAGCCTGCGACACGGCATGGTTGGGGACAGCAGGCCAGCCTCGAGACAAGACCTGAGTCAGGATCCCCGGGCCGATGTAAGGCCCGACCTGAGACAAGACCCGAGGCATGACCTCAGGCCAGACCCAAGGCTCGACTCCAGACCAGTGCACATGCGATCGGAGCCGAGGCAAGATCCGCGTCAAGGGATGGCACCCGAAGTGCACAGACAACACAATCATGAGGATCCTCACAACAGGTCGGACACATCGCCCAACACGACGCTCAACAGTGTGCCTACCCCCCCGGGCAGCTATCAGAACAGTGCCTCTCCCAGTGGCAGCGCCAACAACAGCTTTATGAGGTCGGCGTCTGCGAGGTTGCCACGGCACAAGTTGCAGGATGATATGATGAACACCTCATTGCCTGACGATGGGTCGGATGGAGACACCAAAAAGATGCAACAGGTATGGAAACAATAGCTTTGGGATCGAGAGAAAAAATGTTGGGTTTTATTGTATAGAAAAAAAGGGTATCAAAATTTACCACTTGTGGTTTAGCCCTTATTAGGTGGTTCATTGATTGAGTTAAAGTTCTCTTTCTTTGGAATATTAGGGAAATTCTGTAGGGTAGAGAAAAACTGATCCCTTACATTTCGTTCTCAGTCGCTTTTGCCTTAAGTATTTCATGTATAATTTAAGTATGTTTTTTGCTTACCAAATGGTAATGGATGTAGCCTCCCTCTAGCTTAGAAGTAATTTTCTCATATAGACATGTAAATGGTACAGGCAAATGTTAGATCTTGATTGGATGAAATTATTCAAGATTGCAGTTATTCTTTGCCATATTATCTATACTAAAAAAATACAAGTTGAATGTAAAGTACGTGCATTTGACAAAAATAGATAAACTAAACTAGAATCATTGCCATATATAAACCCACACTCTTATTGTCCTTGTTTTCCCTCCAGAGAGAGGAATCTATGAAAAGGCTGCTGGAGTGGAAACAGCGAATGTTGCAATCACCCTTAACACGGAAGACCTCCCCTCGCCAAGATGCAACTGCAACGCCACAACCTCGAACAAACAGCGAAGCTTATAGGCAACAAGTGAGTAACTGCGGGTCCCGAAATATGAAATATGCTGTAATAAAATGCGCATGAGACACTATGAGTACAAGTTTGTATTAAGACAAATAGTGAAAGTAATAAAATAAGTACAGGGCAGTATGAGTATAAGTTTGTAAAAAAAGTCAGTAAATAAATGTAATAGAATAAGTATACGACAGTGTAAGTATACGTGTGTAATGAGGACAGTCACTGCAATATTTTTTGTACTCCGATTATTCTTTAATTAGTTTATATTACTGATTTCTGTGTGGATGAATTTATCTCTGGTATGAAATGAGTGTGCATCAGTAGTAGTATTCCTTACTTGGGATGTGAAGTCTTATTCTGAAGATAATTTTTTGAAGTAACCATTCTGGGCTTACTATTTTGTTGTCATTATTATTGCTGTTTCTATTATTTATTATTATTATTATTATTATTATTATTATTATTATTATTATTATTATTATTATTATTATTATTATTATTATTATTATTATTATTATTGTCTCTGTCATTGGCATGATGATGATGGTGATAATGATAATGATGATTACCGCGTCATTAAGTAAATATATTTTTGCTACCTGTAGTTATTATGTTGTCATTGCAAGTAGAAATGTTAAATTCCACGTAATAACAATATGACTATCTCCGCAGGTCCTAAACGAGCTTGCAACTCAGGAAGCCAGATCAAAAAGTGTCCAAAGTCACGGGCATGGCCAGAGCCAGTCCCCTGGGAGGCCCCTAGGACAAGTGCCGCCCTCTGGGCCTGTGCCAGGAAAGCCCCACGGCTTCTCGCCGAATGGATCAGCTGGACTGCACCACGGGGCAGGAAGTCAGCCAGGTCAGGTATCTAGTGACTGTTCTGTACCCCAGGAGTACATGAGTGCCAGTCCAATGAGTCAGGGCCATGTGAATCAGAGTCCCATGTGTGTATCTGGTCGAGGACCCGGGGAGAGGCCGGCCCCTCAGGGGAGCTCCTCCCACCAGAGCTCCGACAGTGGGAGCAGTAGGAGGAGGGAAGGCCGGAGGGAGAATTCCAGGACCAGGCATGTCAGTGGAGGAGACTCGAGAAGGTCTGCCTCCGCCTCGAGATATAACAGCTACTCATCGGATGAAGAAGGTAAGTTTTGCTCTATGTTCTTCATTTTTAAAGATGAAAGGGATAACCGAGTATTTTTGATGCGTAAAACAAACCAGTGGTGATATTGCTTTCCCCTTTGGATAATGTGAACATTATTTCATGGTGTGATACAGTAGTACTGTGAATGAGTTTGAATGTGAGATTATAATGATGTATCTTTTGGAAATCTAAATTTTCAACTATCGCTTTACTAACACATTTTAGTAGGATACTACCCAATTTGAATACATTTGAATGGTTGCTTAAGGGCACTTGGTGGTATTTGGTACTGTATCTGTATTGTAGCCTATCTCTGTTTGAAATGGAAAGGATGTATCTGGCAGATCACCTTCCTTGTTGATTCTTATCCTTTACTGACATTCTGATACTGTAGCCCTAACAGCGCGATGCTCTCATCTGTAAACGGTGATTAACCCAGAGCGAGATAAAGTGAGTTACTTTGGTGTCCCGCTTTGGCGCTTATGACCCGGAAAAAATATGCATGTTACTGGTGATGTGGTCTTATGTGTAGAAGTAAAGAGACAGTGTTTACATTGATATGATGATATGGTATTTGTAAATACTTATTTTCTATAAACTAACAGTTGAAGTAACAATGATTTCATTGTCCATAAGCTGTAAACTTTGTGGTTATTATGGACTTTATCAAAACTAAAAACAAATTGTAGTTACTCTGTTAGGAATCGAAAATGGCATGTTTAAACCTTGCTTGGTATTTTCTTGGGTTGGAATCTTCACCTGAGACAAGTTTTTGTTTGGCCATAGCATGGCTGAAAGCGATTCTTTTGTGTGCGCTTATTCAAAAAGGCTGTCTCTGGCCGACTAACTTTCTGCCTGCTGGAAGTTGTGGTCAGCATTTTGACATTATTTGAACCTGCATGCAAGAACTGTCTTAGCAGTGACTTTAGTTGCTCTTTTCTACTTGTATGGAGTGGAAAAATAACCTGACTCCTAGTGGCTTGAAGATCTACTAACAAAGAAGACTAACTCTCATGCCAGTTTTGCTTGGCTGATCAAGATATGGCCCTACAGATCTGCTGGAGGAGCGTGAGACTCGAAAAAGGACTCGACGCAACTCGAGGAGAAGCAGTGCCGAGTTGAGTCGCGACGGACGAAGGGCAGGCACCACGCCGGAAGGCAGATATCCAGCCTGGCCGGAAAAACGCAGTCCCGAGGATATGGACGTTTCCAGGGATTTCCGGGATGAAAATAGGAATGAGCTTATGAGTGATAGTTTTGTGCAGCAGCCAATGCATGCGACGCCTACTTCGTCGCCTGATTATGTGAATATAAATGTAGTGAGTGAATCGTGTGATCCTAAATATTCAAATAAATTCAGAGGTAAAAGTAATGCCTCAGATGTAGAAAATATTTGCAGTGAGAGAACAGTGAGCCAACGTGCTGAACCTGTGTTCATTGAACAGCATGAAGGCTATGATGAAGTGAGAAGGTTTGAGCCACAGCATCTAGAAAATGAACAAAATCCCAATGCATCTAGGAATTTTGAACAGAGTTATGTTTACAGTGACCGCTTTTATGCTACAAGAGATCCCTATTATGTATCTGATGTTCAAATGCCAGCAATAAATGATCATAGATTTGACGATGACAAGAATACCAGTGCCCCTGTGAATAACATTTCACAAAGAGATCTGAACACTTCATATGATTCCAAGACTTCGTCACAAAATAAGTACCAACAGGTGAACAATATTTCCTTTGAAAATGAGCAAAGGAGGCCCTCTGTGGACATGAACAAGAATTCGCACCACAGTCTGCATGGAAGGGATGGCAAAGACTTCCAGAGCTATGATAGTACAACAGGTTATCCCTCTTATGACTCCCACATTGCTCACAAAGGCGATAGTTTGAACTCCCACATTTCTCAAAGAGGCACAGGCTTTCAAGATGATACCACTTCCACTGGCAAATATTCAGACAGTGGTTATGATACTTTGCGTGCAGAAATGCCCCTCCGACGCGAAGAGAACAGAAATCCTCATGGTGGATCCCTGTGGAAAGCAGATAGTTTAGAGAGTAGCCCTGAGTGTTCGAGTGTTGTAAGAAGAAGGGGGTATGATCGTGCTGGTAGAAGGCCGGAAACATGGAGCCCTGAAAAGTTTGACAGGTCTTGGGTGGGAAGGCCGATGGGCCCAGATCTGAAATCCAAAGTGGACGAATCCAAGGTCGTGAAGGAATACAGTTATGAATACATTACTCCTGATAAGAACTGTGAATCGTCACCCCAGGAGAATTTTAGAAATATGTCCAATTCCCTGAAAAAGTCAACCCCAGTTTTACCATGTTTAGAAAGTCCAAAAATGGTACAAGAAACTCATCAACAGACTCAGAGTCAGATGAATTTGGTGCAAGATAGGATAAAGAAATTTACTAGCAACATTGATGCCAAAGAAAATCATATCAATCATAGTGAGGAATCACGCATTAAACCCTTAAAACATAGCGAATCAAAGTCACAAATAGATAATCAAATGAATAACTCAGGCTTACATGAGCAGCCTTCAAGAAACCTAAGAGAACCCCTGAAGGAACCCTTGAAACCTGTGTCTCAAGTCAGAAGTTCAGAAGCTCTTGTATCACCCCTGAAAGCTGAGTTCGCCACCTCGGAATCCACTATGGTGACAGCTCAAGAGGCGCAAGTCAAGAACATATCTGATTATAAGAGGAGAGATGAGGTTATTGGTGCTGCTACCATGGAAGAAGGAGTGGCAAATCTAAGGTATGTCTCGAGTCCAGAGCCTTCAAGTTTAGAGTACAGAGAACTGAGAAGCCCTCAGGATATCATGGATTCAAGGCTTAGCAGAACCAACATCAGAAAGTTTTTGTTTGATGACGATTCTAAGCCTGAGGCTAACAAACAGCATGAAAAACCATTAAATCCTGTTAAGCCTCCTTTGATGAAGAAACCAGCACAGCCTAGATCTGTGAAGGCTCTCCTGAAGAATTTTGAAGAGAGGAGCATAGAACACATGGAGAGGGTCAGTATGAGTCAAGATGTATCAAGGAAGAAGTTCCACAGTGACTCAGAAATGCTGTCCAACGAGAGCTCAAGCGATGAGGGCCCTTGTGATGACCAGTACAATGCATTGCCAGAGAAGACACCAGTGTCACCTACCACATCTGTTCTTGCAGATCTGAGGAAGTCGGCAGATGACAAGAAGGAGGAGATTGCTCCCATTGTTCCTCCTCCAAGGCCACCAAAGAAGCCAACATTAGGAGGAGATATGGACGTAGTTATGGCCCCAGCCTATCTGAGACTAAGTTTAGCAGAATCTATTCAAGAATCCTTGAAGGTGCAGGAGGACAGTGACAGTGGAGGGGAAGAGGCAAGTTGGATGGACACCACATTGAACAGTGAGCAAAGTAGATTGCTTTATCCTCCCTCTGAGCATGACACGTCTATTGTAATAGACCTGGATAAGCCACCAGAGGAAGATGCTCCACCACCTCCCATTTGCCCAACAAGTGGAATTCAGAGCCCTCTACCTCGACCAAATCCTTATATAGAGGAGAACTACTTACCAATGAGCCCACCTAAAAAGCCAAGCCATGGATCAGGTATTCTTGCTCCAGCAAGTTCTTGCAGTAGTCTGAGCAGTAAGCATTTGCCTACTCCAGAGCCTGTATACCCTGATGCCTTTGCAAAAACGGAATATGAGGAACACACTTATATCGAGATGAGTGGAGATACAGCATCCAATAACACCCCAAGTAATGCAAGCCTTCCTCCTCGACTTGATCTCAGTAAATTGGCTGGTGAGCAAACATTTACTCCAGAGAGTCCTAGGTATTACGAAATTGGGGATAAAGATGAGCCCCAGCATTATGAGTACATATACAAGGGACAGTCTCATTATGAAGCTATCTATATGGAAGTTCCAAACTCTGAAAAGGACGAAAATCTAGTTGACGAAAAACCCCAGATTCCAGAGAAACCAGATGAACTAAAACTACAGCCTAATTCTGAGAGGAAATATCCATCAGACACTGCTCTTAATTCCTCTCTTAGTAAGATTGACACAAAGCCTCAGTCAAATGTCTCTTCTGATGCAGATGATGAAGCTTCCAAGGACCTTGATAGTCTGGAACCCCCACGCAATCCTCGCTTCAGCCTATCGGACACTTTCCGTCCAGCTTCATACTACTTAAGTGGAGCTGAACCGTCAAGTGATCCTGATGCCCAAGATTCCTCAGATTCTGACCTTGTTCCTCCTCCACCCATACCTCTTAGTCCACCACCTATGGACGAACTGGAAACTGGAGGACCAAAGGCAAAGAATTTTGATTTTGAGAATCTAGAAACCCCTGATCCACCTCCACATCTCCGAAATGCCCTGACCTCTTCAAGATCACTCAGGGTCAGTCAGAGCAGCCTCAGAGAAGATCTAAATACTTCGAGATCATCTATTGGCAAGGAAAAAAGGATGTTTGAAAAGTCAGAATCTTCCTCCAGTCTTCACTCTGATAAACTGAAGAGAAGGCCAGTATTTGAAGAGACTCTAGAGAGTCTTCATGATGACGATAGTTTCATTCTAAGGTCAGAGGATAGGTATCCTGCATCAGCTGCATATCCAGAAGATTGTACAATGTCTGGAGCAGAAAAGAATATCCAGAGAGACAGACGGAAACCTTTCCCACAGTGTGCCGAAGATATTTTACTTCCTGGAGAGAAGCACGAACCCTCTGCCAGGCCAAAGTCAGCTCTGGATCACAACATGTCTTTCCAGAGCAACTTGGACACCTCATTTTCATCAGGAAAGATTGAGAATCCTTATGTGAATGAAGGTTTCCAGCATAATGCTCGCCCCAATTTGAATAATCTTCAGGGTCCTGCAGTAGGCAGAGAGTATTGTAATATACCTCCTAACTCAAAAGTTAGTCAGCTAGAAAGAGAAAGGTCAAACTCAACCGGTTCACGACCTAAGTCTCCTGACCCATATGCTGACAGAAAGGAGCTCTCCACTTACCAGAATGTCCCTGCACCAAGGACATCACTGCTGAAAAAGAACCCAAGTCAGCTTATCTCATCGAATGCAGAACCAACGGGGTCTCCTATGATTGACGCCCTTCGTGGAGTTCATAGTCCTGTTACCCAGCTGAGTGTCAGTCACCAACGTACATCATCAGAGGCTTCTTCTCGAGGATTAGTGAGCCCTACAGCTAGTGTCCTTTCACTGGGTGGTGGCAACGTGGCTCCTATACACTTAAGAGCTGCTTCCAATGTGTCAGTAGGAAGTGAATCAAGCCCTCGCTCTGCACCTTATTATTACTCTGATGTGATTCGTGATGAGGGTGCAGCACTTGCTGATGGGATGGTAGGCACTCCAAGATCAAGATCCTACCAGCTCAATAATCAGCGTGATCTTGAAGCTAATAAAAGGCAGGACATAGGTCGTAAAGTAAATCAGATCACCAGTGCTTCAGATTTTGAACAGAGACGTGAGAGATTGACTCAAAACCACAGTCTGGCTCATGAATTGAGAACTTCAGTTGAGTTTCTTGAAGGAAAAACTGTAACTTCTCCAGACGAACGTAATGTCTATGATTCTGACACACTTCGTAAAATGAAGCGTCGTGCTTATACCCCAGACCCGGAACTTGATGCCAAGAATGTGTTTCCATATGGTCTCTCAGTGAAAATGGACTCTCCTTCAGCAGGTCCTCAAATGGGCCACCGTAGAACGAGGTCATTAGAGGGACTTTTAGATGAACCTGCTCGGCCTTTTGCAGGTGGAGCAAGTAATACCTTGCCACCACCTCCAGAAAATTCTCAGTCTTTCAATGGTCCAACACAACACAACGCAGGTTGTGCCAAACCAGGTGTTCCACAGATTGCCACATCAGCACCCTTGAGAACGAGTCAAGGAAGTTCCATGGGATCAAGTGTATCACCACCACCACATCTTGTGACTGCACCTCATAGAGGTGCCTTCTCCCAGCTCACAAGTCAACGTGCATCTGTCAGTAGCTTACATAGTAGTGGCAGTGTGCCACCAGGAGCAACCTCCCCGTACGCTACTTCTCCCTTGCCAATATCACCCTTGCCTCCGTACCAAATTGGCAGTCGTGATAGTCTGGTCAGTAGGGAGAGCACCGCAAGTCGGATCAGCTTTCATGAACCCCGTAGTCCCCATCAACCACGCAGCCCTTTAAGCCATGACCAGATGACTTTTCAGGAGAGCCAGGAATGGGAAGACGACAGTCAATGGCGGGAACAGCTTCGCCGTGCATCCTTGAGGCATACCCGTTCCTTAGAGACTCTGGACGAAGGACGCCCCCGAAGACCCGGCGACGGAGGGAGCAGTGAAAACCGTCCTCCAGCCAGGCTGAGTGTGCCAAACCACCAGCCGAGCATGGAGGACCACAGCAGCCAGCGACTGCAGCAGCACAAGCTGGATGAATACACTGTTGACTACCGCGAGGGCCGCGTGGGTCCGAATCATTACCGAGGGCATGGTAGTCAACACTCGGAGACCCTCGAGAGAACTCGAAGGGGCCTCACATGCCTCGAGGGCTACGAGTGGGACGAGGCTGAAGAACGGTTTAGGAAACCGAACCCGCCCAGCAGGATCCAGTCCCCCACGCACCAGCAGAACCACAATGTCCAGCATCAGCCTTTTTTAGCCGACGGCCTCCCACCTTCACCCGAGACGGAGCGCGAGGAGCAGCGTCAGTGGCAGGAGAGCCCGGCGCCGCCCCCCGCCCCCGGTCTGGCCTCGCCCCGCCCGCAGGAGCACCCTTCTTCGGCGGGCGGCGATGAGAGTCCGGCCGGTTCCTCGGGGGTAGGAGGGAGGCCCGCCGACGTGAGCGAGGCCCGGCCCGACAGCGCCGCCTCTA